>NC_133648.1:212945586-213056188 GCF_009905375.1 Apium graveolens
AGGGGGGAAGGAGGTGTGGATGAATGATAACCACACAAAGTTCAAGGTTAATAAGGTAATTAACCAAAATCAAAACAAAAAAAACCAAGGCAAATCAAAAAAAAATCACAAAGAACACAAAACACTTCATTTTCTTCATGAAGCTCTCGGCTTCTTTCTTAGCAAAAGGGAAGTCCAAGCTCCTCCACTTGCTAATTTACAAGGTAATTATCCTAGCTTCTCCTAGTTAAGTTACATACTTCCTAGAAATCTTAGCTTCAAAATCCTTTCCTAGCATTTCCTATAAATCATTCAAGAAGATTGTGAATAGTACTTTCTTGAAATTAATTTTTGTGTTCTTGATTTCTTTGAAAGAACAAGCTTGTAGGAGGTTAGATTAAGGCTTCCATGGGCATTCCAAGGATCTTCCATGGATTAAAAGCTTCAAGGAAGGTATAACTCTTCATTATCTTACATTTAGTTGTTTGGTATAAATGATTATGATGATGGAATGAGAGATTAAGTGTAGTAGTTGTTTTGTCATGTTGAGATCTTAGTGGTTAAGTGCTTTTGTTGATTTTGGAGTTAAAAAGTAGCACTAGTTGTTCTTGATGATTCATGGTATGATTTGAGCTTGGTTTAAATGGTTTAAAGTGGTTGATGAGTGATATGGTCATATGATTGTATTGGGATTGATTGGTGATGATTTGGTGTTGAATTGGTTGGTAAAATTTTGGGAAATCGCGTAAACATAGCTGTCGTAATGTCCGATTTACTTTAGGCTGTTTTTGTTCTTAACATTAGGACCCGTGAACTCACTGCTAGGTTTTGACCATTGCCATGATTAGATAGTTCATGTTACGAGCTTCGTTTTGATATGTAGTTCGTTTGATTCCGATGTACGGTTTAGGAGAAACGACCGTTTTAAGTAACGGTGTTTCGCGACCGAACCATTACCCCTCGCCTTGCTTTGAAACACAGGTTAAAGACCTTAAAGGACTAATTGGGGTACGAAACAATTATGTTAAGTGGATTAGGCAGTTGGTAAGGTACTCGCGAAAGAATCGCCTTAAAACCCTTAATGGTTAATTTATTAAAAATGGTGGAGCCGAGGGTACTCGAGCGACTTAAGAGAATCAGTAAGCGCAAAGCGAGCGTTAGAGTCTAATTTGGTTAAAGTATAGATTTATAAGTGACTTTGGTTTAATTCCAACTTACATGTTGTTTATAGGTTACCAGACTCGTCCCAAGCCATTTATAACCCCCAGTCGCTCAGGCAAGTTTTCTACCCGTTATACTGTTGTTGTGATGTAAATATATGTATATGCATTATCTTGTGATAAGTGCATGATTGTTATTAGCAAATCTTGCGATATATTGGAGCATGTGATATGGTATATATGCATGTCTATTTCGTAATCTTGATATCTAATTGTTGATTCAATTGCTTATAAGTTGCACAATACCTATGCTAGAGATAAGCAGTAGTTGTGTATACCCTTAGTATAGGGGACCCAAAGGTGAACATTTTTCTAAACCGGGAGTCGATGTTCCCGAGTATTATATATATATATATATATAATACTCGGGAACATCGACTCATATATATAATACTCAGGAACATCGACTCCCGGTTTAGAAAAATGTTCACCTTTGGGTCCCCTATACTAAGGGTATACACAACTACTGCTTATCTCTAGCATAGGTATTAGCATAGTTTATTTAATATTCATTAAATAAACTATATCAATATATATATATATATTGATATAGTTTTCAAAACTATTAATCGAATAAGGTTTATTCGATAACTTTATTTTATTTAATGAATATTATTCTGAATATTCATTCGAGGACTTATGACTCCGTTTATTTTATTTAATGAATATTATTTTGAATATTCATTCGAGGACTTATGACTCCTTTTATTTTATTTAATGAATATTATTTCGAATATTCATTCGAGGGCTTATGACTCCTTTTATTTTATTTAATGAATATTATTTCGAATATTCATTCGAGGGCTTATGACTCAGTTTATTTTATTAATTGAATATTATTTGAATATTCATTCGGGGACTTATGACTCAGTTTATATTATTTAATGAATATTATTTGAATATCCATTTGAGGACCTATGACTCCGATTATTTACTGAAATATATTCTTTATTTTATTAAAGAATAATGTGTCGATAATCAAACTTATTTTTGATTATTCAAATAAAGATAGTACTTTCGTATAAGTATATCTTTGGTTATTTAATACTCATTTCAAGTATAAGTTTTACAACTTCTACTTCAATTATTTGTATAAAGATTATTCTTTATGGGAATATTATTTAAATGATAATATTCAGATATTTTCTAATATATCGGTAGTGATTTATTTTATTAAATCAGCATTACTCCAAACACTCTTTAAAGTGTTTTCGAGTCTTCAAAATGATTTTTAAAGGTTAGAGCGGATCCCAAAACTCGTTTTCAAATTTAAGATCTTCCTTTTTGAAGGGGACTTGAATACTCGCTCAAAAATCTAAGGGATCCGGCTCTGTGGTGTATTTTATATTCGCAGCGAGGTTGCTGTTTTGATAAATGAATTGATTACTTACCCAATGTTCGGGAAGTAAGTCCATCTATTTGAGTCGGCATAAGCAACATGGGCTCAGTGGGCGTCCATGAAAGTGTAAGTGGCTCAGTGGGAGTCCATCAAATGCGTAAGTGGCTGAGTGGCAGTCCAGCATAAGGTCCTATTGCGGCCAGGGTGATGACCAGTGGGGAATTCGTTCATCTACTAGTAGAAAAGGTTACTTATTGGTATCTTTGCCAGGTCAGCAAGATATCAGGTTTATGCCAAGGTTTTCTCCTTTCCAAATTCATTGGATATTGCAACTCTGTTTATAATTTTCATAACAGAGGTTTTCAAGGAGTGTATGAAATGTATATATATAGGTGTATATATATATCGGGACTTAATGAAGTATCTCGTAACTTCATTATTTATAATGATGTTCAAAGATTGAATCTATTCAAATCTTGTCTTGTAGTCTCATCTATGTGATGAACTTTTGAAACTAATTATAACTTGAACGGTGGTAGTTCAAGTAGTATTTGGAAAAGATATAATTATATTGGAGTATCTTGTAACTTCATCTTTTAAACTTATATCTAGTAAATGATTATCTTATGCATATCAAAGATTTTCAGAAAAATGTTGAGACAAGGTTAGATATATGAGATCACCTTGCAACGATATTTTTATACAGTTATAAACTGGAACTCTGTGTATATTATACATGTCAGAGGATTTCAAAGATTGTGAAAAGTATATATATATATATATGTATATATATATATACTGAATATTTTGCGACTTGGTCGCGTTAAGATATCAGCTTGGTTCATTTCTTTTGACCAAGACTTTCATGAGTACTATGAGTATGCTCATATATTGTTAATCACTATACATATTATTTTGGTGGGCTTGTTGCTCACCCTTGCTTTCTTCTTTTATCACACAACATCAGATAGACAAGATGAACGAGCTCCCAATTTGCGAGCGGATAGGAAACGTTCCGCAGTTTCTAATAGGCGTTGATGTCGCTGTAGCTGAGGTAGGAACTACTAATAGGCTAGGCTTTCAACTTTTGATGTACCAGACTTATGTATCTTTATCAATTGTAATAATGGCAAAGAAATGTAAATTTATTCAGATCCCTTTTAAGGTGTAATGGCATATAATTTTGGAATAAAATGACTCGTGTTATTTTTGGATATTCATCTCTGAGACTATAACTTGTGGTGTGTGTGTTTATTGTGGGGTCACAGTACAGAGTAGTTGATTGTTTATTAAGATTGGGTGTTATTAAGGGAAATGGAACTCGTGACAACCCGGATCCCCGACCCCGGATTTGGGGGTGTTACAGAAGTGGTATCAGAGCTAAGCGTTATAAACCTCTGAGATGATGTGACGTTAAGATAATAAGTTCATTAAGATAATAAGAACTCTTGCCAAGTTCATAGTCGGGCTACCTAACGTAGTACTGACAGTTAAAACCCTTATGAGAACCCTTATAAATGTCGTGATAAGAGCGTAGTTCGTTATCGTATATGGTAGCGGGACTCCGAACCCTGAGGTTGAGAAGCAACAACGCGATGATGTTTTATTAGTTATTGGAGATCAGAGTGTGGATCCGATAGAGCGTCCTAACACGGGCCCGGATGATGTTCCTATTGAGGATGTAGCGGTTGAGGATGTTGTCCTAGAAGGGATTATCGCTGAGAAGGATCCCGTGAAGGATCCTGACAAGAATGAATAAAGGACCACTGAGGAATTGATGACCATGGTTAGGGAACTACCAGAGGTAGGATTGGCCGGTCACTGCCAGAGGTTCGTTCAAGTTTGTAAAGATAGTAGCCCCTTTAACGCGGCTTACTCATAAGACTGAGAAGTTCGAATGGATAGAGAAATGCGAGAACAGCTTTTAAGAACTAAAGAAAAGGTTGGTGGCGGCCCCTATGTTGGCGTGCCGGATGGAAAAAGGAGATTTCGTGATATGTAGTGACGCTTCGCATAAGGAATTAGGGTGCTTCTTATACAGCACAGCAAGGTAATCGCGTACGCGTCAAGAAAGTTAAGGGAATATAAAATTCGATATCCCCACCCATGAGCTTGGGCTCGTGGCAATAGTTTTGCCCTAAAGATTGGAGGCACTACTTGTATGGAGAGAAGTTCGAGATTTACCTAAGCCATAAGTAGTCTAGTACATTTTCCCGTAGAAAGAGCTCAACATACGCCAGAGGAGGCGGTTAAAGCTAATCAAGAATTATGAGTGGGAGATTCTTTATCATTCGGGGAAAGCCAAAATGGTGGCTAACGCCCTTAGTATAAAAGAGAGACTCAAGATGAAAATGTCTTTGGGAGAGTTAATAAGAGATTTTGAGAAAATGGAAATAGAAGTGAAGGTAATCGGAGCCGGTACCGAAAAGCTGTTTGAGATTGCAATACAGCCCGAATTATTGGAAAAGATCATATTGTGCCAAGAAAAAGTGCTGAATGAAGGCAGAGAGCCAACAATTAGATAAAAGATTAATACCGAGAAAAATGATAAGGGAATAATGAGGTATTCCTACAGAATTTGGGTTCCAAATGTTCAAGAGCCTAAAGATGAAATCTTAGATGAAAGCTAATTTGAGGAATAAGATTTAGAGCAAACCCTGAATGTGATAGTCAGGGAGGTCGCCATCAAGATAGAAGGAGCCCATAACATAATGGAGTGGAAAATGAGGATTTTAACGTATAAGATAACCCCAAGTATGGGAGAAGGATGAAACATTTCATACTGAGGAAACAGAAGTCGAGCAAGACAAGGAGAACCAGGACGGTACTCCTATTGGGCAATCCATGGATCTGCCTAAACAAAACCTATACTATTATCCCCAACCACCACCTTGAGGAAACAATGCGGTAGGAAATTCTTTCGTGACCTTTAAATCACTAAGCTCTCAGAGTTCCAAGGAACAGGTTGACCCAGTCGAGGCAAGAGCCTGGCTAAAGGAAATATAGGAATCATTTGAAATTCTAAATGATTGACGAATCACAAAAGACTATTTTGTCACTTACCCTCCTAAGAGAGAGGCCACCCGCTGGTGAAAGGCCAAGGAAGGCACGGAGCAAGAGATTATAATAAACTGATTAAAGTTCATTCAATTGTTTTCAGAAAAGTACTTCCCAAGGTTATGGAGATAGTGTAGAAGCTTTAGAGCCAGAACAAAGGCAGAAGAGTATGATGAATTATGAATCTAAGTTGTAAAAGTTGTCAAGATTCGTTCTGAGGGCACGAATCCAGAATGATGGGATGTTTGAAATCAATGCTTATGTTGTGTTGGTTCATGAAATAATGATAAGAGAAAGGAAAATAAAAAGAAACTGAAGTGGAAAGGAATATAAAGGCAATAGAGTTTGAGGAATGATAAGGGAGTTGGGTATGAGGAAACCCTAAAGACTCATAGCAATAGAAATAGAAAAGTATGTAATCGTCAGGATGAGGGTGATTCACCATGAGTTAAATTGATGGTTGAAGGCATAAGAGATATATATATTGTACCCCCTTTAAGTTGGGAGGATTCGAGGAAACCTTGAGATAGTTCGAAGGATAAATAATGAGACGCGGATAGACTGAGGAGACAAGGAAGTAAGAAATTAGGAAAATTGGATGAAGGAAGTGACCTTCAAGAATGTGAAGTGTAAGACCGGTGGCTTGATACCCAGAAAGGGAGACGCCAGGTATGAAAGATATCCCAACATTGAGATGACTGTTGAGATAAACAACAAAAGTAAATAAGGAATTATTAAGAAGAAGTTCACGTTGAACATGACCAATATCTTCTAGAACATCCCTGTTATCATTACTAAATCAGGCAAGAAAAGTGGATAACCGTTGTTATCTTTTGGAGGCCATATTGATTGACCTCATTTTGAATAAGGATGCTATTGTGAAATTTGGTATAGACTATCGAGATGGGAATGATTAAATAAGATAATCTATCAAGGATATATTACTTGATTTATCCATGGAAGGATGCATGTACCTTTTTAAAGGTCGAATTAAGGATAGAACCTCGGTAACTTAAAATGAATCCTAGGGGAATGCATAAAGGTTGGCATTTCACCCTTAATAGGGGTAGTATGAGTCTTGACAGTATGAATTGGAAAGGATTAAGGTAACAACAACCTTTAAGAATCAGTGGAGAAATTTTTTCAGAAGTATATAGACAATGGTTCTAGTATTAGTAAATGGTATTTCGATATGCCCTGTATCTAGGGAATACAGGAGGAACGATTCAAGGATAACCTTAGAGGTTTTACAAGGAGAAAGGTAATATTCAAAATTCTCAAGAGTAAAAATGTTGATAAAGGAAATATGACGTAATTATAATGATGCCAAGTGGGGCACGTGTTAAACCACGAGGAAGTATGGATCGAACCAGTAAAGGTCGAAATTGTTCAGGGCAATTAGGGCCTAAGATAAAAGATGTTCTAAGTATGATTGAGAGTCAGTCGTGACAGTGATTAACCTCTAAAGACTGAGGCAATAACTTATGGAAAAATGGTGATAATTTTTTTTTCTCATCAGATTTTAAGGAAAACATCTTCACACACGCAGTGATGGGAAATGAGGTAGAAAATTAGTGAAAGTGGTTAAGATGACATTGATTGTAAGGAAATATTACTATCAAGAAAGGCCAAAGAGGTGGCCGACACTTTAAGTGTAAGAGGACAATTATAGGCGCTCGTGCGAGAGGAATACAGTGATGATGGTTGAAACCGGGAAGGTTGTATTACGGTTCAGAAGATTGACATTCCTTCTGATGACTGTGCAATACCCAACCGTAATAGTAGTTTGGTAAAGGTTTAATTTGTGTAATCGCCATGAGCGGGCTATCTATCTTAGAAGGTTCTATCTTGAGAATGAGCCTGGACCATGTTTCAAAAAGGACTAAACGAACCTTTGAGTTAAGTCTTCTATTGAAGGCATATGATTAAGAATGGTATTAACCTGCTATCGTTGCTTTGATTGAAGCTCTTCTGCAATTTTATCTGCTTCATGTCATGTATGTATGTCAGGATCAGGAGTGTTCTTCATGAATCATGAATGGTGATTGTGTTACCTCCTTAGAAGGATTTGATACGCCATGTATGGACTCTGTATGGTTAGATATTAAGATTTCATGGAACGTGAATGACGACAGTAGGTCAGTAGTGGACCATAGTAATGCAGCAATGATTCTGCGAGTAATGAGCTGATTACAACCGTGAGAGTTGTACTGGAATGGATGTTGAGATTGAGTACCACTAATCGGGTCGTGGTAGTGTATAAGTTATCATTGATAGACTAATTAAGTAGAGTATCTACCTATTGAATATTTATTCCCTCTTATGAAAAGAGAGTCGTATTACTATATGAGGAAGGTTGCGGTGCAAGCATAGAATTCTAGTAACGATGATGTCTAGAATGAGATCCCAGATTCGATTTTCGATATCTAGGGAGTTTCAAAGGTGATTGTGTATAAGCTCGAGGAAGAGCAAGGGTCCATAGAATGATGGACGGAATAGCAAAAATATTTAAGCATGTAAAATGCGATGCTATAATACTTGATGTAGATATAAATACATATATGTTTTGTTCTTCTATGACAAACCTCTATAGTTCAGAGGTAGATTCCAAGCCAGATATTTTATGGCAATAAATTTTTTTTTCTTACGAATATACAATTCTCTTCAGTCGTTCTTTTCTCTTCTTTTCATTTCATGTAAGCTGAGAAGAACAACCCTTCCAGAAGGGGAGGTATTGCCGAATGACTATCTATCTGTGTGATAGAAGCCTAGTAGGATACCATCTATTGTTTAGTTGCTTGTCAAGTACTAAAGGCTGGCCACCTTCTGTACTAACTATGCGATACAACAAGTGTTCATGATCATAGTGATCTCTCAACAAATTCCTTTACTTTTATATGATTGATCAAATTTTGGAAAATGGAAACAGCTGAAAAAGGAGTAGTAAAGTTATGGTGGTATTCAGAATGGAAGCACATTCGTGATGCTAAGGTTGACGTGGTTATTAAAAGGTTATAGAACATTAACGAGCAAAAGTATAACCAGTATAATATTAGGAACGGAATGTAGTAGCGATTACGAACTGGAAAAGAATGGGTATTGAGAAGCAAAAGCTCTAATGCTAAAAGCTATAATGAGAGTCTGTGCAATAGACTTGAAAGAATTTGGAATGATCACTTAACACAGATTGAGTTTTCTTACGACAATAGATCATATGTCAGTATTGAGATATCGCCTTATGAGATCCTTGAGGGAAGACAATGTCGATCTCGCTTATGTTAGGATGAAGTTGTAGAGCGCATGATGCTCGGACCCGCAGTAGCCCAAAGGGCCAGGGATATAATAGGTCTAATCAGAGGACGGCTGGTAGTAACCCAAGATGGACATAAGAGGTATGCTGATTTGACTCGAAAAAACAAAGAGTATGAAATAGGGGACCTAGTAATGTTATAGGTATCCCTTGGAAAGGATTGATGAGGTTCGGAAAGAAAGGAAAGCTAAGTCCACCAATTGTTGGACCCTTGGATATATTAAGACGTTTTGGGAAGTTAGCATATGAGCTAGCCCTACCCCCGAACATGTAGCAAGTCATAACGTGTTCCACGTATCAATGTTAAGGAAGTGTAATTCGGATTCCAGATAAATAGGGGCATATGAGCGCATAGACATGCAACCCGACGTAACCTATATGGAGCAACCAGGAAGGGTTATAGAGTGAAAAGGAACAAGTGCTTAGGAGAAGGGTTATCAAACTATTCAGAGTTTGATGGAAGAACCACAATGTGGGAAAATTTACTCGAGAGTTAGAAAGTGCAATGTTAAGAGAGTATCCCTATTCATTTTCTATCTAATTCCGGGACGGAATCCTTTTAAGGAGGGGAGACTGTAATAACCCCAAATTTTGGAATTTTTGAAACCCTTATGAATAGTGATTTTGCAGTTTATGCTGAATGAGAAAACTTTTCATGCCACACTATGTAGGGGTTCTTCTATTGTTATTCTGAGATCTTATTAGTACTTTATGTGGGATATAAGTGTATGTAAAGATCGTCAGAATCCAAATCCGAACACTTTGATTTTTCCTGAAAATCCACCAGATACCGAAAGAATTGAGTATGAGGTAACAGGATAAAAAGGATTTAAATTCAAGGATTATAAGAGAGGATCATAAAAGGGATATAATGTATTGAGAAAGGTTAAGGGAACCTAAGTAATAAGATCCCGGGTATGATCCCTCAAACGAGAAACGAGTATGAAAGTTAAGCGAACCGTATAACAGATCAGCGGTCATTAGGCAAACAATTAGGAGTTAATCAAGGAGGTTAGGGATGATGAGGTCATCCAACCAATAAGAAGATGGCAAGTAAGGGATGATGACATCACAAGGTGACATAAGCATGACATAGGGGGGAAGGAGGTGTGGATGAATGATAACCACACAAAGTTCAAGGTTAATAAGCTAATTAACCAAAATCAAAACAAAAACAACCAAGGCAATTCAAAATAAATCACAAAGAACACAAAACACTCCATTTTCTTCATGAAGCTCTCGGCTTCTTTCTTAGCAAAAGGGAAGTCCAAGCTCCTCCACTTGCTAATTTACAAGGTAATTATCCTAGCTTCTCCTAGTTAAGTTACATACTTCCTAGAAATCTTAGCTTCAAAATCCTTTCCTAGCATTTCCTATAAATCATTCAAGAAGATGGTGAATAGTACTTTCTTGAAATTAATTTTTGTGTTCTTGATTTCTTTGAAAGAACAAGCTTGTAGGAGGTTAGATTAAGGCTTCCATGGGCATTCCAAGGATCTTCCATGGATTAAAAGCTTCAAGGAAGGTATAACTCTTCATTATCTTAGCATTTAGTTGTTTGGTATAAATGATTATGATGATGGAATGAGAGATTAAGTGTAGTAGTTGTTTTGTCATGTTGAGATCTTAGTGGTTAAGTGCTTTTGTTGATTTTGGAGTTAAAAAGTAGCACTAGTTGTTCTTGATGATTCATGGTGTGATTTGAGCTTGGTTTAAATGTTTTAAAGTGGTTGATGAGTGATATGGTCATATGGTTGTATTGGGATTGATTGGTGATAATTTGGTGTTGAATTGGTTGATAAAATTTTGGGAAATCGCGTAAACATAGCCGTCGTAATGTCCGATTTACTTTAGGCTGTTTTAGTTCTTAACATTAGGACCCGTGAACTCACTGCTAGGTTTTGACCATTGCCATGATTAGATAGTTCATGTTACGAGCTTCGTTTTGATATGTAGTTCGTTTGATTCCGATGTACGGTTTAGGAGAAATGATCGTTTTAAGTAACGGTGTTTCGCGACCGAACCATTACCCCTCGCCTTACTTTGAAACATAGGTTAAAGACCTTAAATTACTAATTGGGGTACAAAACAATTATGTTAAGTGATTAGGCAGTTGGTAAGGTACTCGCGAAAGAATCGCCTTAAAACCCTTAATGGTTAATTTATTAAAAATGGTGGAGCCGAGGGTACTCGAGCGACTTAAGAGAATCAGTAAGCGCAAAGCGAGCGTTAGAGTCTAATTTGGTTAAAGTATAAATTTACAAGTGACTTTGGTTTAATTCCAACTTACATGTTGTTTATAGGTTACCAGACTCGTCCCAAGCCATTTATAACCCCCAGTCGCTCAGGCAAGTTTTCTACCCGTTATACTGTTGTTGTGATGTAAATATATGTATATGCATTATCTTGTGATAAGTGTATGATTGTTATTAGCAAATCTTGCGGTATATTGGAGCATGTGATATGGTATATATGCATGTCTGTTTCGTAATCTTGATATCTAATTGTTGATTCAATTGCTTATAAGTTGCATAATACCTATGCTAGAGATAAGAAGTAGTTGCATATACCCTTAGTATAGGGGACCCAAAGGTGAACATTTTTCTAAACCGGGAGTCGATGTTCCCGAGTATAATATATATATATATATATATATATATATATATTGATATAGTTTTCAAAACTATTAATCGAATAAGGTTTATTCGATAACTTTATTTTATTTAATGAATATTATTCTGAATATCCATTCGAGGACTTATGACTCCGTTTATTTTATTTAATGAATATTATTTTGAATATTCATTCGAGGACTTATGACTCCTTTTATTTTATTTAATGAATATTATTTCGAATATTCATTCGAGGGCTTATGACTCTTTTTATTTTATTTAATGAATATTATTTCGAATATTCATTCGAGGGCTTATGACTCAGTTTATTTTATTAATTGAATATTATTTGAATATTCATTCGGGGACTTATGACTCAATTTATATTATTTAATGAATATTATTTGAATATCCATTTGAGGACCTATGACTCCGATTATTTACTAAAATATATTCTTTATTTTATTAAAGAATAAGGTGTCGATAATCAAACTTATTTTTGATTATTCAAATAAAGATAGTACTTTCGTATAAGTATATCTTTGGTTATTTAATACTCATTTCAAGTATAAGTTTTACAACTTCTATTTCAATTATTTGTATAAAGTTTATTCTTTATGGGAATATTATTTAAATGATAATATTCAGATATTTTCTAATATATCGGTACTGATTTATTTTATTAAATCAGCATTACTCCAAACACTCTTTAAAGTGTTTTCGAGTCTTCAAAATGATTTTTAAAGGTTAGAGCGGATCCCAAAGCTCGTTTTCAAATTTAAGATCTTCCTTTTTGAAGGGGACTTGAATACTCGCTCAAAAATCTAAGGGATCCGGCTCTGTGGTGTATTTTATATTCGCAACGAGGTTGCTGTTTTGATAAATGAATTGATTACTTACCCAACGTTCGGGAAGTAAGTCCATCTATTTGAGTCGGCATAAGCAACATGGGCTCAATGGGCGTCCATGAAAGTGTAAGTGGCTCAATGGGAGTCCATCAAATGCGTAAGTGGCTGAGTGGCAGTCCAGCATAAGGTCCTATTACGGATAGGGTGATGACCAGTGGGGAATTCGTCCATCTACTAGTTGAAAAGGTTACTTATTGGTATCTTTGCCTGATCAGCAAGATATCAGGTTTATGCCAAGGTTTTCTCCTTTCCAAATTAATTGGATATTGCAACTCTGTTTATAATTTTCATAACAGAGGTTTTCAAGGAGTGTATGAAATGTATATATATATATAGGTGTATATATATATCGGGACTTAATGAAGTATCTCGTAACTTCATTATTTATAATGATGTTCAAAGATTGAATCTATTCAAATCTTGTCTTGTAGTCTCATCTATGTGATGAACTTTTGAAACTAATTATAACTTAAACGGTGATAGTTCAAGCAGTATTTGGAAAAGATATAAGTATATTGGAGTATCTTGTAACTTCATCTTTTAAACTTATATCTAGTAAATGATTATCTTATGCATATCAAAGATTTTCAGAAAAATGTTGAGACAAGGTTAGATATATGAGATCACCTTGCAACGATATTTTTATACAACTATAAACTGGAACTCTGTGTATATTATACATGTCAGAGGATTTCAAAGATTGTGAAAAGTATATATATATATGTATATATATATACTGAATATTTTTTGACTTGGTCGCGTTAAGATATCAGCTTGGTTCATTTCTTTTGACCAAGACTTTCATGAGTACTATGAGTATTGTAATAACCCCAAATTTTGGAAATTTTTGAAACCCTTATGAATAGTGTTTTTGCTGAATGAGAAAACTTTTCATGCCACACTATGTAGGGGTTCTGGTATGGATATTTTGAGATTTTATTAGTACTTTATATGGGATATAAGTGTATGTAAAGATCGTCAGAATCCAAATTCCGAACACTTTGATTTTCCCGGAAATCCACTAAATACGGAAAGAATTGAGTATAAGGTAACAGGATAAAAAGGATTTAAATTAAAGGATTATAAGAGAGGATCATAAAAGGAATATAATATATTGAGAAAGGTTAAGGGAACCTAAGTAATAAGATCCCGGGTATGATCTCTCAAACGATAAACGAAAACGAAAGTTAAGCGAATCGTATAACAGATCAGCGGTCATTAGGCAAACAATTAGGAAGTTAATCAAGGGGATTAGAGAGGATGATGTCACCCAACCAATGAGAAGAGGACAAAGAGGGAAAGATGACATCATAGCATTACATAAGCATGACATGGGAAGGAAGGAGGTGTGGTTGAATTAGAACCACACAAAGTCCAAGGTTAAATAGGTAATTAACTAACTCAAAAACAAAACCAAATCAACCAAGCCAAACAAATCATTTTTCACCAAAACAAAATTCTATTTTCTCATCACGAAGAACATTGCTCTCGTCTTTTTACTATTTCAAAGGGAAATTTTTTCCAAATCCAAGATCCAAGCTTCCTAAATTGGTAAGATAATTCCCTAGTGCTCCTTATGCATGGTTATGGTTATATTATGAGTTTAAGCCACCAATTCATTCTCTATCTTCTTCAATAAATCAATGAAGAAGACAATGAATAGCGACTTCAAGAATTTTAACTTGATTTTCTTGTTTTTCCTTTAAGATCCAAGCTTTCCTAAGACTCCTCAAGGCCTCTTAAGGCTTCCTAGCTACTCCCACCACTTCAAGGAAGGTATATCATCTCCAAACCCTAGATTCCTTTGTATTATAAGATGATTTTGATTATTATGGTGATATAGTAGCTTAATGCTTGTGGTTTAGAGTGTGGGTTGGAGTGGTAGTGAAATGGAATGGTGAATCTTGTTGTTTTGGTTAAAAGAACTTAAGTATAGTTAAATTCAAGCTTAGGCATAAGTATAAATGTTAGTATTGAATTGATTGGGGCTGTTATTATGTGATAAGGGTTGACTTTGGTTGTATGAATGGATTGAGGTTGAATTGTGGTTGTTTTGAGTTGGTTTAAATTGGGAAATCGCGCAAACATAACCGTCGTAATGTCCGATTTACTTTAGACTGCTTTTGTTCATAACATTAGGACCCGAGAACCCCCTGCTAGATGTTTACCATTGCCATGTTTATATAGCTCATGTTACGAGCTTCGTTTTGATATGTAGTTCGTTCGATTCCGATGTACGGTTTAGGAGAAACGACCGTTTTAAGTAACGGCGTTTCGCGAACGAAACTTTTCCCCTCGCCTTACTTTGAAACATAGGTTAAAGACCAAAAAGGGTTAATTAATGTATGAAACAATTATGGTAAGAGTGTTAGGCAGTTGGTAAGACCCTCGCGAAGGAATCGCCTTAAAACTCGTAATGGTTAAATTATTAAAAATAGTGGAGCCGAGGGTACTCGAGCGACTTAAGAGAATCAGTAAGCGCAAAACGAGCGTCAGAGTCTAAGTTGGTTAGAGTATAGATTTACAAGTGAATTTGGTTTAATTCCAACTTACTTGTTGTTTATAGGTTACCAGACTCGTCCCGAGCCATTCGTAACCCCCAGTCGCTCAGGCAAGTTTTCTACCCGTATAACTGTTGTTGTGATGTATATGTGTATATGCATTATCTTGCGATAGATGCATGTTGGTTAATTAGCAAATGTGCGATATATTGAAGCATGCTGATATGGTATATATATGCATGCCTGTTTCGTATTCTTGCCATATATATCTGTTGGTTCAGTTGATAATACCTATGCTAGAGAATAGCGGTAAATTGCATATACCCTTAGTATAGGGACCCAAAGGTAAAAACATTTTCTAAAACCGGGAGTCGAGGATCCCGAGTAGATTTTATATATATATATATATATATTTATATATATATGGTTATAGTTTTCCAAACGATTAATCGAATAAGGTTTATTCGATAACTTTATTTTATTTAATGAATATTATTTGAATATTCATCCGAGGACTTATGACTCCTTTATTTTATTATTGAATATTATTTCGAATATTCATCCGAGAGCTTATGACTCAGTTTATATTATTTAATGATTGTTAATTGGATAGTCATTTGAGGATGTATTGACTCCTTTATTTTATTTAATGAATATTATTTATAATATTCATTCGAGGTATTATGACTCCGCTTATTATTTAATAATATTCTTTATTTTATTAAAGAATAATGTTTCGATAATCAAACTTATTTTCGATTATTCAAATAAAGATAGTACTTTCATATAAGTATATCTTTGGTTATTTAATACTCACTTCAAGTATAAGTCTTACAACTTCTACTTCGATTATTTTTATAAGATTATTCTCTATGGGAATATTATTTAAATAATAATATTCAGATATTTTCAAAATATATTGGGACTGATTTACTTCATTAAATCAGCATTACTCCAAACACTCTTTAAAGTGTTTTCGAGTCTTCAAAATGATTTTTACAAGTTAGAGCGGATCCCAAAACTCATTTTTTTATATTTAAGATCTTCCTTTCAAAGGGGATTTAAATACTCGCTCAAAACCTGGGGGATCCAGCTCTGTGGTGCATTTTACATTCGCAACGTGGTTGATGTTTTGAGAAAACAAATGAATTGATTACTTACCCAACGTTCGGGAAGTAAGCCCATCTAATTGAGTCGGCATAAGCGACAGGCCGGGGTACGGTCTATCAAAGTGTAAGTGGCTGGGTGGCAGTCCATCAACGCGTAAGAGGCCGGGTGGCGGTCCAGCACAAGGTCCTTATGTGGCCAGGGTGATGACCGGTGGGGGATTCATCCATCTACTAGTAGAAAAGGTTACTTATTGGTATCTTTGCCTGATCAGCAAGATATCGGGTTTATGCCAAAATTCTTTTCCTTTCCAAAATTCATTGGATATTACAACTATGTCCATACTTTACATGACAGAGATTTTCAGGAAATGTATGAGATATATATATATATATATGGATATATATATCAGGACTTAATGAAGTATCTCGTAACTTCATTATTTATAATGATATTCAAAGGTTGAATCTATTCAAATCTTGTCTTGTAGTCTCATAATGTGATGAACTGTTGAAAGCTCGTTATACTTTGAACAGTGGTAGTTCAAGTAACTTTATAATTGATATAAGTATATTGGAGTATCTTGTAACTTCATCTTTTAAACTTATATCTAGTAAATGATTATCTTATGCATGACAAAGATTTTCAGAAAAATGTTGAGACAAGGTTAGATATATGAGATCACCTTGCAACGATATTTTTATACAGTTATACACTGGAACTCTGTGTGTATTATGCATGGAAGAGGACTTCCCATATTTTGAAAAGTATATATGTATATATACTGAATATTTTGCGACTTCATCGCATTAAGATATCAAACTTGGTTCATTTCTTTTGACCAATACTTTCATGAGTACTATGAGAAGGCTCATATATTGTTAATCATTATACATATTATTTTGGTGGGCTTGCTGCTCACCCTTGCTTTCTTCTTTCATCACACAACAACAGATAGAAAAGATGAACAGGACTAAGCTCCCAATTCGCAGGCGGATAGGAAACATTCCGCAGTTTCCTGTAGGCGTGGATGTCGCTGTAGCTGAGGTAGGAACTACCAATAGGCTAGGTTTTCAACTTATGATGTACCAGACTTATGTATAATTATGAATTGTAATAATGGCAAAGAAATGTAAATTTATTCAGAAACCTTTTTAAGGTGTATTGACATATAATTGTGGAATAAAACGACTTGTGATTATTTTTGGATATTCATCTCTGAGACTATAACTTGTGGTGTGTGTGTTTATTGTGGGGTCACAGTACAGAGTAGTTGATTAATTATTAAGATTGGGTGTTATTAAGGGAAATGGAACTCGTGACAACCCGGATCCCCGACCCCAGATTTGGGGGTGTTACAAGTATACTCATATATTGTTAATCAGTATACATATTATTTTGGTGGGCTTGTTGTAACACCCCCAGATCCGGGGTCGGGGATCCCGGTCGTCACGGTCTTTCTTTCCATAATATCACTTCACTTAATTAATAATAAATAACCTTATGCTGTGACCCCACACTAACACACACCACAACCCGTTATAGTCTCAGAGATGAAATTTAAATAAGTACAAGTCTTTGAATCCACAATTTAAAAGTTATTACAACCCAAAATGATTACTTGATAAATTTACAGTTAATTGCCATTATCTGCCACAAGTTATAATTATACATAATTGATTCTCAAAAGTAGATGGTCTGATCTACAATAGATCTACCTCTGCAGCTATAGCAGCTACAACATCAACGGGAAGACGCGGGACGCTTCCCACGCGCTTGCGCTGGGTAGACTGGAGTCTGGCCATCTTTCCTAACTGTTGTTGTGTGATGAAAGAAGAAAGCAAGGGTGAGCAGCAAGCCCACCAAAATAATATGTATAATGATTTACAATATATGAGCCTACTCATAATACTCATGAAAGTCTTGGTCAAAAGAAATGAACCAAGTTTGATATCTTAATGCGATGAAGTCGCAAAATATTCAGTATATATACATATATACTTTTCAAAATATTGGAAGTCCTCTTCCATGCATAATATACACAAAGTCCCAGTGTATAACTGTATATAAAAAAATATCGTTGCAAGGTGATCTCATATATCTAACCTTGTCTCAACGTTTTTCTGAAAATCTTTGTCATTCATAAGACAATTATTAATTAGATATAAGTTTAAAAGATGAAGTTACAAGATACCCCAATATACTTATATCTTTCCCAAATACTACTTGAACTACCACCGTTCAAGTTATAATTAATTTCAAAAGTTCATCCCACTGATGAGACCACAAGATAAGACTTGAATAGATTCAATCTTTGAAATATTATTAAAGGAAATGAAGTTAGGATATACTTTATTAAGTTCTGATATATATATATATATATATATATCCACATATACATCTTCTTTATACATTTCCTGAAAACCTCTGTCATGTAAAGTATGAACAGAGTTGCAATATCCAATAAATTTAGAAGGAAAAGAATTTTGGCATAAACCAGATATCTTGCTGATCAGGCAAAGATACCAATAAGTAACCTTTTCTACTAGTAGATGGATGAATCCCCCACCGGTCATCACCCTGGCCTCATAAGGACCTTGTGCTGGACCGCCACCCGGCCTCTTACGCGTTGATGGACTGCCACCCAGCCACTTACACAATTCATAGACCGTACCCCGGCCTGTCGCTTATGCCGACTCAATTAGATGGGCTTACTTCCCGAACATTGGGCAAGTAATCAATTCATTTACCAAAACTGCAACCTCGTTGCGAATATAAAATACACCACAGAGCCGGATTCCCCAGGTTTTGAGCGAGTATTTAAATCCCCTTAAAAAGGAAGATCTTAAATATAAAAATGAGTTTTGGGATCCGCTCTGACTTTAAAAATCATTTTGAAGACTCGAAAACACTTTATAGAGTGTTTGGAGTAAAGCTGATTTAATGAAGTAAATCAGTCCCCAGAATATTTAGAAAATGACTGAATATTATTATTTAAATAATATTCCCATAAAGAATAATCTTTATAAAAATAATTGAAGTAGAAGTATTAAAACTTATACTTGAAACGAGTATTAAATAACCAAAGATATACTTATATGAAAGTATTATCTTTATTTGAATAATCGAAAATAAGTTTGATTATTGACACCTTATTCTTTAATAAAATAAAGAATATACCTCAGCAAATAATTGGAGTCATAGATCCTCAAATGAATATCCAATTAATAATCATTAATAATATAAACTGAGTCATAAGCCCTCGAATGAATATTCAAAATAATATTCATTAAATAAAATAAAGTTATCGAATAAACCTTATTCGATTAATAGTTTTGAAAACTATAACCATATATTTATATAAATATATATATTATACTCGGGATCCTCGACTCCCGGTTTAGAAAATATTTCCACCTTTTGGGTCCCTATACTAAGGGTATATGCAAGTTACCGCTATCCTCTAGCATATGTATTATCAACTGAATCAACAATTATATATGGAAAGAATATGAAACAGGCATGCATATATATACCATAGCAGCATGCTTCAATATATTGCAACATTTGCTAATATAAACATCATGCATCTATCGCAAGATAATGCATATACATATATACATCACAACAACAGTTAACGGGTAGAAAACTTGCCTGAGCGACTGGGGTTACGAATGGCTCGGGACGAGTCTGGTAACCTATAAACAACAAGTAAGTTGGAATTAAACCAAAGTCACTTGTAAATCTATACTTTAACTAACTTAGACTCTAACGCTTGTTTTGCGCTCACTGATTCGCTTAAGTCACTCGGGTACCCTCGGCTCCACCATTTTTAATAATTTAACCTTTACGAGTTTTAAAGCGATTCCTTCGCGAGTGTCTTACCAACTGCCTAACACACTTACCATAAATGTTTCATACATTAATTAACCCTTTTTGGTCTTTAACCTATGTTTCAAAGTAAGGCGAGGGGAAAAGTTTCGTTCGCGAAACGCCGTTACTTGAAACGGTCGTTTCTCCTAAACCGTGCATCGGAATCGAACGAACTACATATCAAAACGAAGCTCGTAACATGAGCTATCTAAACATGGCAGTGGTCATAAACTAGCAGGGGGTTCTCGGGTCCTAATGCTATGCACAAAAACAGTCCAAAGAAAATCGGACGTTACGACGGCTATGTTTACGCGATTACCCAATTTTAAACAACTCCAAATCATCTCACAATCAACCCACAATCACAACCCGATTCAACCTCAAATCCAAAATACAACCAACATCCATCCTTATCACATCATAACAATCCCAACCAATTCAATTTAATCATTCATACTTATGCCTAAACTTAACTTTAATCATACTTAAGTTCTTTTAAATCAAAACCACAACATTTACCATTCCATTTCACTACCATTCCAAATCCCAAACTCTAAATCATAACAACAAGATACAATATCATCCTACTAATCAAAATCATCTTATAATATATAGGAACCTAGGGTTTGGAGATGGTATACCTTCCTTGAAGTGGTGGGAGGAGCTAGGAAGCCTTAAGAAGCTTTGAGAAGTCTTAAGAATGCTTGGATCTTCAAGAAAAACAAGAAAAAGTTCAAGTTAAAAACTTGAAAACACTATTCATTGTCTTCTTCTTTGATTAAATGAAGAAGATTGAGAAGGAATTAATGGCTTAAACTCATGATATAGTCCTAACTAAGCATGAAGATGATTAGGGAATTAACTCACCAATTTAGGAAGCTTGGATCTTTGATTTTTGAATTTCTCCTCCATTTGCAATAGTAAAAGCCGAGAGCAAGCTTGCTTGGATGAGAGAATGGTTTTTGTGTTTTGATGAAAATGATTTGCTTGGCTTGGTTGGCTTGTTTTTGTGTTTGATTTAGTAAATTACCTAGTTGCCCTTGATTTTGTGTGGTTAAAAAGTCACCACATCTCCTTCTTTTCTTGTCATGCCTATGTCATCCTCGTGATGTAATCCTCCCCTCCTTGTCCTCTTTCTATTGGTTGGATGACATCATTCCCACTAATCCCTTTGATTAACTTCCTAATCGTTTGCCTAATGACCGCTGATCTGTTATACGGTTCGCTTAACTTTCGTTTTCGTTTATCGTTTGAGGGATCATACCCGGGATCTTATTACTTAGGTTCCCTTAACCTTTCTCAATATATTGTATTCCTTCTATGATCCTCTCTTATAATCCTTTAATTTAAATCCTTTTTATCCTGTTACCTTATACTCAATTCTCTCCGTATCTTGTGGATTTCCGGGAAAAATCAAAGTGTTCGGAATTGGATTCTGACGATCTTTACATACACTTATATACCTCATAGAGTACTAATAATATCCCATAAGATCAATAACAGAACCCCTACATAGCGTGGCATGAAAAGTTTTCTCGTTCAGCAAAAACACTATTCATAAGGGTTTCAAAATTTCTCAAAAATTGGGGTTATTACAGTCTCCCCTCCTTAAAAGGATTCCGTCCCGGAATCAGATAGAAAACAAATGGGGATACTTTCTTAGAATTACACTTTCTAACTCTCGAGTCAATTTTCCCACATTGTGGTTCTACCACCAAACTCTGCCTAGTTTGATAATCCTTTTCCTAAGCACTTGTTCCTTTTCACTGTATAACCCTTCCCGGTTGCTCCATATAGGTTACGTCGGGTTGCATATCTATGCGCTCATATGCCTCTATTTATCTGGCATCTGAATTACACTTCCTTAACATTGATACGTGAAACACGTTACGACCTGCTACATGTTCGGGGTTAGGGCTAGCTCATATGCTAACTTCCCAAACATCTTAATATATCCAAGGGTCCAACAAATTGTAGACTTAGCTTTCCTTTCTTTCCGAACCTCATCAATCCTTTCCAAGGGATACCTATAACATTACTAGGTCCCCTATTTCATACTCTTTATCCTTTCGTGTCAAATCAACATACTTATCATGTCCATCTTGGGCTACTACCAGCCGTCCTCTGATTAGATCTATCATATCCTTGGTCCTTTGGACTACTGCGGGTCCGAGCATCTTGCGCTCTACAACTTCATCCTAACATAAGGGAGATCGACATTGTCTTCCCTCAAGGATCTCATAAGGCGACATCTCGATAATGACATATGATCTATTGTCGTAAGATAACTCAATCCGAATTAAGTGATCATTCCAAATTTTTTCAAGTCTATTGCACAGACTCTCATTATTGCTTTTAGCATTAGAGCTTCTGCTTCTCAATACCCATTCTTTTCCAGTTCGTAATCGCTACTACCTTCCGTTCCTAATATTATACTGGTTATACTTTTGCTCGTTAGCGTTCTATAACCTTTTAATAACCACGTCAACCTTAGTATCACGAATGTGTTCCCATTCTGCATACTACCACCACTTTATTACTCCTTTTTCAGTTGTTTCTATTTTCCAAAATTTGATCAATCAAATAGAAGTAAAGGAATTTGTTGAGAGATCACTATGATCATGAACACTTATTATATCGCATAGTTAGTACAGAAGGTGGCCAGCCTTTAGTACTTGACAAGCAATTAAACAATAGCTGGTATCCTACTCGGCTTCTATCACACAGATAGATAGTCATTCGGCAATACCTCCCCTTTTGGAAGGGTTGTTCTTCTCAGCTTACATGAAATGAAAAGAAAAGAAAAGAACGAACTGAAGAGAATTGTATATATGAAAAAAATATACTGCCACAAAATATCTGGCTTGGAACCTACCTCTGAACTATAGAGGTTTGTCATAGGAGAACAAAACATATACGTATTTATATCAGCATCAAGCATTATAGCCTCGCATTTCACGTGCCTAAATATTTTTGCTATCCCGTCCATCATTCTATGGACCCACACTCTTCCTCGAGCTTATACACAATCACCTTTGAAACTCCCTCGACATCGAAAATCGAATCTGGGATCTCATTCTATACATCATCGTTACTAGAATTCTATGCTTGCACCGCAACCTTCCTCGTATAATAATACGACTCTCTATTGATAAGAAAGAATAATTATTCACTAGGTAGATACTCTACTAATTAGTCTATCAATGATAACTTATACACTACCATGACCCGATTAGTGGTACTCAATCTCAACACCCATTCCAATACAACTCTCATGGTTGTAATCAGCTCACTACTCGCAGAATCATTGCTGCCTTACTATGGTCCACCACTGACCTACTGTCGTCATTCACTTTTCCATAAAATCTTAATATCTAACCATACGGAGTCTATACATGTCGTATCAAATCATTCTAAGGAGGTAACATAATCACCATTCCTGATTCATGAAGAACACTCCTGATCCTGACATACATACATGACATGAAGCAGATAAAAGTGCAGAAGAGTTTCAATCAAAGCAACGATAGCAGGTTAATACCATTCTTAATCATATGCCTTCAATAGAAGACTTAACTCAAAGGTTTGTTTGGTCCTTTTTGAAATATGGTCCTGGCTTATCTCAAGATAGGACCTTCTAAGATAGATAGCCCGTTCATGGCGATTACACAAATTAAACCTTTACCAACTACTATTACGGTTGGGTATTGCACAGTCATCAGAAGGAATGTCAATCTTCCAAACCATAATTCAACCTTCACATTTTTTTAATCATCATCACTGTATTCTTTTGGCACACGCGCCTATAATTATCCACTTACCTTTAAAGTGTCGGCCACCTCTTTGGTCTTTCCTGATAATACAATTTCCTTATAGTCAATGTCATTTTAACCACCTCCAAATAATTTTCTACCTCATTTCAATCACAGCTTATGTGAAGATGTTTTCCTTAAAATCTGATGAGTAAAAAAAAATCACCATTTTTCCATAAGTTATTGCCTCAGTCTTTAGAGGTTAATCACTGTCACGACTGACTCTCAATCATACTTAGAACATCTTTTATCTTAAGTCCTAATTGCCCTGAACAATTTCGAACTTTACTGGTTCGATCCATACTTTCTCGTGGTTTAGCACGTGCCTCACTTGGCAACATTATAATTATGTCATATTTCCTTTATCAACATTTTTATTCTTGAGAACTTCGAATATTTCCTTTCTCCTTGTAAAACCTCTAAGGTTATCGTTCAATCGTTCCTCCTGTATTCCCTAGATACAGGGCATATCAAAATACCATTTACTAATACTAGAACCATTGTCTATATACTTCTGAAAAATTTCTCCACTGATCCTTAAAGGTTATTATTACCTTAATCCTTTCCAATTCATACTGTCAAAACTCATACTATCCCTATTAAGGGTGAAATGCCAACCTTTATGCATTCCCCTATGATTCATTTTAAGTTACCGATGTTCTATTCTTAATTCCACCTTTAAAAAGGTACATGCATCCTTCCATGGATAAATCAATTCATATATCCTTGATAGATTATCTTATTCATCATTCCCACCTCGATAGTCTATACCTAACTTCATAATAGCATCCTTATTCAAATTGAGGTCAAACCATATGGCCTCAAAAAGATAACAATGGTCATCCGCTTTTCTTTCCTGATTTGGTAATGATAACATGGAGCTTCTGAAAGATATTGGTCATGTTCAACGTGAACTTCTTCTTAATAATTCCTTATTTACTTTTGTTGTTTATCTCAACAGTCACCTCAATGTTGGGATATCTTTCATACCTGGCGTCTCCCTTTCTGGATATCAAGCCACCGGTCTTACACTTCACATTCTTGAAGGTCACTTCCTTCATCCAATTTTTCCTAATTTCTTACTTCCTTGTCTCCTCAGTCTATCCGCGTCTCATTATTTATCCTTCGAACTATTTCAAGGTTTCCTCGAATCCTCCCAACTTAAAGGGGGGGTACAATATATGTATCTCTTATGCCTTCAACCATCAATTTTAACTCATGGTGGATCATCATCATCCTGACGATTACATACTTTTCTATTTCTATTGCTATGAGTCTTTAGGGTTTCCTCATACCCGACTCCCTTATCATACCTCAAACTCTTTTGCCTTTATATCCCTTTCCACTTCAGTTCCTTTTTATTTCCCTTTCTCTTATCATTATTTCATGAACCAACACAACATAAGCATTGATTTCAAACATCCCGTCATTCTGGATTCGTGTCCTTAGAACGAATCTTGACAACTTTTACAACTTAAATTCACAATTCATCATACTCGTCTGCCTTTGTTCTGGCTCTAAAGCTTTTACACTCTCTCCATAACCTTGGGAATTTCTTTCCCGAAAACAATTGGCTGAACTTTAATCAGTTTATCATAACCTCTGGCTCCGTACCTTTCTTGGTCTTTCACCAGCGGGTGGTCTCTCTCTTAGGAGGGTAAGTGACAAAAACAGTCTTTTGTGGTTCATCAATCATTTAGAATCTCAAATGATTCCTATATTTCCTTTAGCCAGGCTCTTGCCTCGACTGGGTCAGCTTGTTCCCTGGAACTCTGAGAGCTTAGCAACTTAAACATCTTGAAAGAATTTCTCACCGCATTGTTTCCTCAAGGTGGTGGTTGGGGATAATAGTCTAAGTTCTGTCTAGACAGGTCCATGAATTGCTGTATAGGAGTACCGTCTCGGGTCTCCTTTCCTTACTCGACTTTCTGTTTCCTTAGTATGAAATGTTTCATCCTACTCCCCATAATTGGGGTCATCTTTTAATTTAAAATCCTCATTTTCCACTCCATTATGTCATGGGTTCCTTCTATCTTGATGGCGACCTCCCTGACTATCACGCTCAGGGTTTGCTCTAAATCTTATTCCTCAAACTATGGCTCTCATCTAAGTTCTCATCCCTACGCTCTTGAACTTTCGGAACCCAAATTCTATAGGAATACCTCATTATTCCCTTCTCATCTTTCTCGGTATTAACCTCTTATCTAATTTTTTTTTTTGGCTCTCTGCCTTCATTCATAACTTTTTCTGGCACAATATGATCTTTTCCAATAATTCGGGCTGTATTGCAATCTCAAACAGCTTTTCGGTACCGGCTCCGGTTACCTTCACTTCTATTTCCATTTTCTCAAAATCTCTTATAAACTCTCCAAAAGACATTATCATCTTGAGTCTCTCCTTTTTACTAAGGGCATCAACCACCATATTGGCTTTCCCCGCATGATAAAGAATCTCCCAATCATTATTCTTGATTAGCTCTAACTGCCTCCTCTGGCATATGTTGAGCTCTTTCTACGTGAAAATGTACTAGAGCACTTATGGCTTAGGTAATTCTCGCACTTCTCTCCATACAAGTAGTGCCTCCAATCTTTAGGGTAAACTATTGCCACGAGCCTAAGCTCATGAGCGGGGATATCGAATTTCATATTACCTTAATTGTCTTGACATGTACGCGATTACCTTACCGTGCTGCATAAGCACGCACCCTAAGCCCTTGTGCGAAGCGTCACTACACTTCACAAAATCTCCTTTTCCATCCGGCAACGCCAGCATAGGGGCCATCACCAACCTCTGCTTCAGTTCTTGAAAGCTGTTCTCATATTTCTCTGTCCATTCGAACTTCTCAGTCTTACGAGTAAGCCGTGTTAAAGGGGCTACTATCTTTACAACTTGAACGAACCTCCGGTAGTGACCGACCAATCCTACCTCTGGTAGTCGACCTAACCATGGTCATCAATTCATCAGTGGTCCTTTATTCATTCTTGTCAGGATCCTCCATGGGATCCTTCTCAGCAACTATCCCTTCTAGGACAACATCCTCAACCGCTACATCCTCAATATCAACATCATCCGGTCCCGCGTTAGGACGCTCTATCGGATCCATAATCTGATCCCCAATAAATAATAAAACATCATCGCGTTGATGTTCCTCAACTTCAGGGTTCGGAGTCCCGCTACCATATACGATAACAAACTACGCTTCTATCGCTACATTTATAAGGGTTCCCATAAGGGTTTTAACTGTCAGTACTACGTTAGGTAGTCCGACTATGAACTTGGCAAGAGTTCTTATTATCTTAGTGAACTTATTATCTTAACGTCCCATCATCTCTGAGGTTTATAACGCTTAGCTCTGATACCATTTCTGTAACACCCCCAGATCCGGGGTCGGGGATCCGGGTCGTCACGGTCTTTCTTTCCACAATATCACTTCACTTAATTAATAATAAATAACCTTATGCTGTGACCCCACACTAACACACACCACAACCCGTTATAGTCTCAGAGATGAAATTTAAATAAGTACAAGTCTTTGAATCCACAATTTAAAAGTTATTACAACCCAAAATGATTACTTGATAAATTTACAGTTAATTGCCATTATCTGCCACAAGTTATAATTATACATAATTGATTCTCAAAAGTAGATGGTCTGATCTACAATAGATCTACCTCTGCAGCTATAGCAGCTACAACATCAACGGGAAGACGCGGGACGCTTCCCACGCGCTTGCGCTGGGTAGACTGGAGTCTGGCCATCTTTCCTAACTGTTGTTGTGTGATGAAAGAAGAAAGCAAGGGTGAGCAGCAAGCCCACCAAAATAATATGTATAATGATTTACAATATATGAGCCTACTCATAATACTCATGAAAGTCTTGGTCAAAAGAAATGAACCAAGTTTGATATCTTAATGCGATGAAGTCGCAAAATATTCAGTATATATACATATATACTTTTCAAAATATTGGAAGTCCTCTTCCATGCATAATATACACAAAGTCCCAGTGTATAACTGTATATAAAAAAATATCGTTGCAAGGTGATCTCATATATCTAACCTTGTCTCAACGTTTTTCTGAAAATCTTTGTCATTCATAAGACAATTATTAATTAGATATAAGTTTAAAAGATGAAGTTACAAGATACCCCAATATACTTATATCTTTCCCAAATACTACTTGAACTACCACCGTTCAAGTTATAATTAATTTCAAAAGTTCATCCCACTGATGAGACCACAAGATAAGACTTGAATAGATTCAATCTTTGAAATATTATTAAAGGAAATGAAGTTAGGATATACTTTATTAAGTTCTGATATATATATATATATATATATATATATATATATATATCCACATATACATCTTCTTTATACATTTCCTGAAAACCTCTGTCATGTAAAGTATGAACAGAGTTGCAATATCCAATAAATTTAGAAGGAAAAGAATTTTGGCATAAACCAGATATCTTGCTGATCAGGCAAAGATACCAATAAGTAACCTTTTCTACTAGTAGATGGATGAATCCCCCACCGGTCATCACCCTGGCCTCATAAGGACCTTGTGCTGGACCGCCACCCGGCCTCTTACGCGTTGATGGACTGCCACCCAGCCACTTACACAATTCATAGACCGTACCCCGGCCTGTCGCTTATGCTGACTCAATTAGATGAGCTTACTTCCCGAACATTGGGCAAGTAATCAATTCATTTACCAAAACTGCAACCTCGTTGCGAATATAAAATACACCACAGAGCCGGATTCCCCAGGTTTTGAGCGAGTATTTAAATCCCCTTAAAAAGGAAGATCTTAAATATAAAAATGAGTTTTGGGATCCGCTCTGACTTTAAAAATCATTTTGAAGACTCGAGAACACTTTATAGAGTGTTTGGAGTAAAGCTGATTTAATGAAGTAAATCAGTCCCCAGAATATTTAGAAAATGACTGAATATTATTATTTAAATAATATTCCCATAAAGAATAATCTTTATAAAAATAATTGAAGTAGAAGTATTAAAACTTATACTTGAAACGAGTATTAAATAACCAAAGATATACTTATATGAAAGTATTATCTTTATTTGAATAATCGAAAATAAGTTTGATTATTGACACCTTATTCTTTAATAAAATAAAGAATATACCTCAGCAAATAATCGGAGTCATAGATCCTCAAATGAATATCCAATTAATAATCATTAATAATATAAACTGAGTCATAAGCCCTCGAATGAATATTCAAAATAATATTCATTAAATAAAATAAAGTTATCGAATAAACCTTATTCGATTAATAGTTTTGAAAACTATAACCATATATTTATATAAATATATATATTATACTCGGGATCCTCGACTCCCGGTTTAGAAAATATTTTCACCTTTTGGGTCCCTATACTAAGGGTATATGCAAGTTACCGCTATCCTCTAGCATAGGTATTATCAACTGAATCAACAATTATATATGGAAAGAATATGAAACAGGCATGCATATATATACCATAGCAGCATGCTTCAATATATTGCAACATTTGCTAATATAAACATCATGCATCTATCGCAAGATAATGCATATACATATATACATCACAACAACAGTATAACGGGTAGAAAACTTGCCTGAGCGACTGGGGTTACGAATGGCTCGGGACGAGTCTGGTAACCTATAAACAACAAGTAAGTTGGAATTAAACCAAAGTCACTTGTAAATCTATACTTTAACTAACTTAGACTCTAACGCTTGTTTTGCGCTCACTGATTCGCTTAAGTCACTCGGGTACCCTCGGCTCCACCATTTTTAATAATTTAACCTTTACGAGTTTTAAAGCGATTCCTTCGCGAGTGTCTTACCAACTGCCTAACACACTTACCATAAATGTTTCATACATTAATTAACCCTTTTTGGTCTTTAACCTATGTTTCAAAGTAAGACGAGGGGAAAAGTTTCGTTCGCGAAACGCCGTTACTTGAAACGGTCGTTTCTCCTAAACCGTGCATCGGAATCGAACGAACTACATATCAAAACGAAGCTCATAACATGAGCTATCTAAACATGGCAGTGGTCATAAACTAGCAGGGGGTTCTCGGGTCCTAATGCTATGCACAAAAACAGTCCAAAGAAAATCGGACGTTACGACGGCTATGTTTACGCGATTACCCAATTTTAAACAACTCCAAATCATCTCACAATCAACCCACAATCACAACCCGATTCAACCTCAAATCCAAAATACAACCAACATCCATCCTTATCACATCATAACAATCCCAACCAATTCAATTTAATCATTCATACTTATGCCTAAACTTAACTTTAATCATACTTAAGTTCTTTTAAATCAAAACCACAACATTTACCATTCCATTTCACTACCATTCCAAATCCCAAACTCTAAATCACAACAATAAGCTACAATATCATCCTACTAATCAAAATCATCTTATAATATATAGGAACCTAGGGTTTGGAGATGGTATACCTTCCTTGAAGTGGTGGGAGGAGCTAGGAAGCCTTAAGAAGCTTTGAGAAGTCTTAAGAATGCTTGGATCTTCAAGAAAAACAAGAAAAAGTTCAAGTTAAAAACTTGAAAACACTATTCATTGTCTTCTTCTTTGATTAAATGAAGAAGATTGAGAAGGAATTAATGGCTTAAACTCATGATATAGTCCTAACTAAGCATGAAGATGATTAGGGAATTAACTCACCAATTTAGGAAGCTTGGATCTTTGATTTTTGAATTTCTCCTCCATTTGCAATAGTAAAAGCCGAGAGCAAGCTTGCTTGGATGAGAGAATGGTTTTTGTGTTTTGATGAAAATGATTTGCTTGGCTTGGTTGGCTTGTTTTTGTGTTTGATTTAGTAAATTACCTAGTTGCCCTTGATTTTGTGTGGTTAAAAAGTCACCACATCTCCTTCTTTTCTTGTCATGCCTATGTCATCCTCGTGATGTAATCCTCCCCTCCTTGTCCTCTTTCTATTGGTTGGATGACATCATTCCCACTAATCCCTTTGATTAACTTCCTAATCGTTTGCCTAATGACCGCTGATCTGTTATACGGTTCGCTTAACTTTCGTTTTCGTTTATCGTTTGAGGGATCATACCCGGGATCTTATTACTTAGGTTCCCTTAACCTTTCTCAATATATTGTATTCCTTCTATGATCCTCTCTTATAATCCTTTAATTTAAATCCTTTTTATCCTGTTACCTTATACTCAATTCTCTCCGTATCTTGTGGATTTCCGGGAAAAATCAAAGTGTTCGGAATTGGATTCTGACGATCTTTACATACACTTATATACCTCATAGAGTACTAATAATATCCCATAAGATCAATAACAGAACCCCTACATAGCGTGGCATGAAAAGTTTTCTCGTTCAGCAAAAACACTATTCATAAGGGTTTCAAAATTTCTCAAAAATTGGGGTTATTACACTTGTTGCTCACCCTTGCTTTCTTCTTTCATCACACAACATCAGATAGACAAGATGAACAGGACCAAGCTCCCAATTTGCGAGCGGATAGGAAACGTTCCGCAGTTTCCTATAGGTGTTGATGTCGCTGTAGCTGAGGTAGGAACTACCAATAGGCTAGGCTTTCAACTTTTGATGTACCAGACTTATGTATCTTTATCAATTGTAATAATGGCAAAGAAATGTAAATTTATTCAGAAACCCTTTTAAGGTGTAATGGCATATAATTTTGGAATAAAATGACTCGTGTTATTTTTGGATATTCATCTCTGAGACTATAACTTGTGGTGTGTGTGTTTATTGTGGGGTCACAGTACAGAGTAGTTGATTGTTTATTAAGATTGGGTGTTATTAGGGGAAATGGAACTCGTGACAACCCGGATCCCCGACCCCGGATTTGGGGGTGTTACATTCAGCATCCCTTATGAGCATTGTACAGGGAGCAAAGGAATCCTTGAGAGAATACCTGAATTGTTTCACGAAGGAGGCTTTGAAAGTCCCGGACCTTGATGACAAGGTAGCCATGATAGCACTTCAACAGGGAACTAGGGATGAATTCTTTAAGATGTCTTTGGCTAAACGTCCCCCCGAAAGTATGTTGCAGCTCCAAGATAGAGCCGGGAAGTACATCAAGGTGGAAGAGAGTATGAGGAAGACTGTATTGAATAATGAGCCCAGTGGAGGCAAGAAGCGGAAAACCGATCTGGAATATATTGCTAAGGACAAGTATCCTAGAACCGAGCAAAACCCTGATTCAACCCCCAAGAAGGGAGGACCTGGGCAAAAGTTCACTGAATACGCTAAGCTGAATGCTCCTAGAAGCCAGATCCTGATGGAGATCGAGAAAGATCGAGATATTCGTTGGCCTAAGCCTTTGAAGGCTGATCCTGCCAAACTAGATAAGAGCAAATATTGCAGATTTCATAAAGATGTTGGTCATGACATCGATGAGTGTAGACAACTAAAAGATGAAATTGAGTTCCTCATTCGAAAAGGAAGATTGAACAAATACACTGGAGAAGGAGGGGATATAAGCAACAACGTGAGAAGAAACTTTGATGACCGAAGGAGAGATCAAGAAGATCAGGGATGAAATCCCCAACCTAGGGGACCAGTGATAAATACAATCTTCAGGGGACCGTGCCCCTGAGGGCCTGTGATCAACATAATTTTTGGAGGACCAACCGCTGCTGGGTTATCCAAGAACTCCGGGAAAGCATATGCTCGAGAAGTTATGCATATTGTTGGGGAAGCCCCGAAGAGGGCCGGGACAGGAGTAACAATGTCTTTTGATAATTCTGATCTAGAGGGTGTAAAATTTCCCCATGACGACCCGTTGGTCATAACCCCGATAATAGGGAACAGCCCGATAAGAAGGGTCCTTGTGGATAATGGTGCTTCAGTGGATATTTTGCTTCATGACACCTTTTTAAGGATGGGATATAATGACTCCCAATTGACCCCAACCGATATGCCGATATATGGATTCGCGGGAGTGGAATGCCCCGTAGAAGGAATAATCAAGTTGCCAACAACCATAGGACAGGAACCAAGGCAAGCAACTCAGATGTTGGATTTTGTGGCGGTGAAGGCTAGTTCGACCTACAACGCTATCATGGGAAGAACAGGGATACACGCCTTCAAGGCAGTCCCTTCTTTCTATCATTCAGTTATGAAGTTTCCGACCCGAGATGGGATTGGGGAAGAGAGAGGAGATCAAAAAATGTCTAGAAGTTGTTATGTGGCCTCTTTGAGGGCAGACGGAGTTGGAGGGCAGGTTCTTCCTATTGAAGACCTGGATATCCGAGAGAATGATGAGAAAAGAGGAAAGCCAGCAGAAGACTTGGTTTCAATTCCTTTAGCCCCCGAAGATCCTGAGAGGGTGACTTTTATTGGAGCCAAGCTCGAGGAGCCCCTTAGAGGGAAGTTGGTGAAATTTTTGCAAGAAAATAGCGATGTGTTCGCTTGGTCGGCAGCTGATATGCCAGGATTAGATCCGGAACTGATCACTCACAAGCTGAATGTGGATCCAAGTCGGAAGACGGTGAAATAAAAGAAAAGAAGTTTTGCTCCAGAAAGACAAGAAGCTATAAAACAGGAAGTGGAAAAGCTCTTAGAGGCTGGTTTCATTGAGGAGATTTAATTTTCAGAGTGGTTAGCAAACCCTGTCATGGTGAAGAAGGCCAATGGAAAGTGGAGGATGTGTGTGGACTTCACTGATCTAAATGATGCATGTCCTAGGGATTGTTTACCGTTACCAAGGATCGATACTTTGATAGATGCCACTGCTGGGCATGAAATGCTTAGCTTCATGGATAGATTTAGTGGATACAATCTGATCAGAATGCATAAGGACGACACTCCAAAGGTATCATTCATCACTGACTTTGGTGTTTATTGTTATCTTGTTATGGCATTTGGTCTCAAGAATGCAGGAGCCACCTATCAAAGGTTGGTAAATAAAATTTTTAAAGATCTCATTGGCAAAACTATGGAAGTCTATGTTGATGACACGTAAACTTCCTCCTCTCTTTAGAAAGCCCACAGGGTTAGTCAAGAGTCTAGTAAAGACTGATCATATAACCCATTTAAGAGAAGCTTTTGAGGTCCTGAGGTACCACAAGATGATGTTGAATCCTACAAAGTGTGCTTTCGGAGTAGGATCTGGGAAATTTTTAGGATTGATGGTCTCCAAGAGAGGGATCGAGGCCAACCCCGATAAAATAAATGCAATCCTGGACATGGAACCACCAAAAACTGTCAAGGATGTTCAGAAGCTCACAGGAAGGGTTGCAGCGCTGGGACGATTCATCTCCAAGTCAGGAGACAAGTGTTTGTCGTTCTTCAAGTCACTAAAAAACATTAAAGACTTTGTATGGAGTGAGGAAAACCAGAAGGATTTCGAGGAGTTAAAGAAATATATGGCCCAGGCCCCGTTGTTGGCCAAACCGGCTTTGAATGAAGTTTTATACTTGTATTTAGCCGTTTCTGAGAGTGCACTGAGCGCTGTATTGATTAAAGAGGAATTGAAAATCCAGAAACCTGTATACTACGTTAGCAAAATTCTGCATGGTGCTGAGTTGAATTACTCAACTATTGAGAAATTTGCTCTAGCCTTGGTAATGGCTTCAAGAAAATTACGACCTTACTTTCAGGCTCATCAAATTGAGGTGCTAACGAATCAGCCCCTGAGAAATATCATTCATAGTCCCAAGGCTAGTGGGAGGTTGATCAAGTGGGCAATAGAGCTGGGAGAGTTTGACATCAAGTATAAGCCATGAACGACAATAAAAGCCCAGACATTAGCTGACTTCGTGGTGGAATGTACCATACCCAACCAAGAAGTCAGGGGACAGGAAGATAACATACCTCAAGACAAGGAAGTTGATAAAGGGAATAAAGAAAAAATTGAAAAGGAAAAAGAATACCGGGTTCTCTATTTTGATGGAGCATCAAAAACGAATTCAAGTGGAGCAGGTTTCGTTTTACAAAGCCCTGCTGGGTTCTTAATTGAGTATGCCATGAAGTTAGACTTCCTAACCACAAACAATGAGGCAGAATATGAAGCTCTGATAGCTGGTCTTGGCTTAGCAGGAACACTTAGAGTCAAGAACTTAAAAGTCTGTGGAGACTCGAAGCTCGTCGTATCCCAGGTGAAGGGAGAGTTTGAGGCAAGGGATGATACGATGGCTAAGTATGTCCGCCTAGTAAGGGCTGTGATGACCCAATTCGATGAATGCCATGTTGAGCACATTCCAAGGGAGGAAAATGCTAAAGCAGATGCATTGTCAAAGTTTGCTTCATCCGAGATGGAAGAAAGTTCTGGAAGTGTATACTATCATGTTTTAAAAACACGGAGCATTGATGTTAAGCTCGTGGCTCCTATAGGCCTGGGGACATCACGGATTGATCCTATTAAGGCTCACATTCAAACCCGTTGGTTACCAAATGATGCTACTGAAGCACGAAAATTGGCTGTTCGAGCACTAAAATACTCTTTGATAGATGGAATTCTGTATAAAAGATCTTTCGTGGTTCCCTACTTAAGGTGTCTCAGGCCCGATGGGGCTCGCTTGGCTCTTGAAGAAGTACATGAAGGCATATGTGGGCAACACTTGGGGGCAGAGCATTAGCTCATAAGATAACCCGTTTAGGCTTCTATTGGCCAGAAATGATGGCGGATGATAAAGAATATGTGAAGAAGTGTGACCACTGTCAGAAGCATGCACCTGTTGTTAGACAACCCCCTGAGATGCTGACATCCGTCAACTCACCTATCCCCTTTGCTATGTGGGAAATGGATATACTTGGGCCTTTCCCCATGGCCACGGCACAAAGGAAGTTTTTGATTGTAGCCATCGATTATTTTACTAAGTGGATTGAAGCCAAGCCCTTGGCTAAAATCACGACTAAGCAGGTTGCACAATTCCTGTGGGAAAATATCATGTGCCGGTATGGAATTCCCCGCATCCTAGTCACTGACAATGGAACATAATTCAACAACGAAGAATTCAAGAGGTATTGTGAAGAAAACAAAATTGAGTTACGATTTACTTCTGTAGCTCATCCGCAAGCCAATGGGCAAGCGGAAATGGAAAATCGGATAATCCTGGATGGACTAAAGAAGAGGATCAAGAAGTCGAGGAATAACTGGGTAGATGAAATACTCCCAATACTATGGGCCTATAGGACTACCTGTAGAGTCACGACTGGAGCAACTCCCTTCATGTTAGCATATGGGACAGAAGCAGTTGTTCCCGTAGAGATATCACATTCCTCTCCCAGGATTCAAGCTTTCAATGCTGAGGAGAATGAGGAAGGGCAAAGACTAGCCTTAGATCTAATTGATGAAGTACGAGACGAGGCACACGCGAAGATAGTGGAGTATCAGAAAAATGCTTCGTTCTACTACAACCTAAGGGTTAAAGAAAGGTTCTTCAAACAGGGTGACCTAGTCTTGAGGAAGGTGGAAGCTTTTGGTGTAGGGCAGAAAGGGAAACTTGCCCCAAAATGGGAAGGGCCATATAAGGTCAAGAGTGTACAAGGTAGAGGAACCTACAAGCTGGAGACTATGGATGGTGTTGAAGTCCCGAGAACTTGGCATGCACAAAACCTGAAGGTTTACTATGTATGAAGCCATTAAACATGATTCTCACTTGTCAAGGTGACAAGTAGGTTGAAAAGCACCTTGAAGCTTTGATTGCTTAGGATTTACATGTTTTAGCTTTATTTTTTTGTGAGGATTATTAGGAGTGGTGTAAGGGATTAATCCCAAGAGTTGCCATAAACTTGTTTTACAATTGTTTAGTTCATCTTATTACAGAACTATTTGGTGCATACTATTAAGTTTGCTTTAGTGCAAGTACGATGAAAATAGGGGATAGCTTTTAAAAGGCTAGCAAACTAACAGTATAAGTACTTGAAAGGGATAGTAGAAAAGCAAACAAATAACTTAAAATAACATAATAAACCCCGAAGGGTAATAAGTTCCGAATACGACTAAGTCAATACATAAAAAGCCACGAAGGGCTAAATAAGAAAAACAAACTACTCAAAGATCCTTGAAAAAGTCATCATCAATGTTTTCTTCATCGGTAGCAGTAGAAGAAGGAACGGGCATAGGATCAGCATCTTGAGGAGAAACAGCTGCGGCCTCAGCGGAAGTAGTAAGAGTAGGAGAAAGAGGAATATCATCAAGAAGAGGCTCTTTCCCAGGAATAACAGGGACTGGATAGGCGGTGAGAGTCACCTCTGGAATCTTCTTCCCAATCTCCTCCACTATCTGCTCCCAACAGCTAGAAAAGGTCTCCGGAAAGTTAGCATCGTACTCAGCATTTAGGACATCCTGAAAGTCCTGAGATGCCTTATACTCAGCTATCACCTCAGCCCGGGCCCTCTGAGCATCCAGCTCCAGCTTACGAACTTTCTCCTTTTCATCCGCCAGCTCCTTCTCTACCTCACGGAAATGAGTGAAGTTGGCCTCGGAAGCCTTGAGGTACCTGTCCCTATCTCTCTCAGCAATGGTTAGGCTAGTCCTCACATCCTTCAAATTGTAAAGGGCAACCTGGAGATAGGTATTCATCTGCACGAGCATATCCAAATACAGTAAGTAAGTATGAAAGAATTGAAAAATAGTCAAAAAAGGAGACGAGGAAGAGGCTTACAGAAGCCACGGCCTGAGCATCCAGACGCTCAATCTGTAGGTCATCAGAAGACTCTATTATTTCAGTCCTGTCACGAGGCGTAATCACACTCTCAGACCAAACAGCGGCAGCCTCGGAACTCCCTACCACTGTGTCCCTCCTCTGAAGGCCCCAAGTGACGGTGAAAGGAGAGGTATCCTCATCAAGGCTAAGAGGCCTCTGAGATAAAAAGGTAGGGACGGCCTCCTGAACCGTGACTGAAGGGCCGTCACCAATCCTAACCCGCTTGTCGCGGTGGGTCTCAACAGCAGAGCCCTTGGCAGCACGGGCCTCCTGCTTCTTAAAGATCGTGTCCAAAGCTGCCCTAGCTGCAGAAAGATACAAGCACGTAAGAAGAAGGACAAATAAGGAATTAAGAAAATGAGAGCGCAAATTACCCTCTGAAAGGATGAGAGCTCAGTGATGCAAGTTATCAGATGTGATGGCCTTGATGGCCGCATCCTCATCTATCCCCAATTTTAGGTCTCTTAAAGAGCCGTCTATACTTTTTGAGAAGTTGGGCCTGAAAAAATGGTCCCAACCCTCCTCGGAATCCAGAAACACATAAAACCACTCGCTCTTCCATGTTGGATAGGAGTCAGGGTTGGTGCCAGAAATAAAGCAGGAGCGGGCCAAGGATCTATGAACTATTTTGACCCATCTTTGGTCGTCAGAAGCATTTACAAATTTAAATAAATAGCGAAAGACACAAACATTAGGCTCAAAACCGTGTTTACGAGATTGAGCCATATAACAGTGAATAAAATGCCAAGAATTGGGTGTGAGTGGGGACAGACTCGGGCCTCAGCAAAAAGGCGAAAAACGAAAGGATGAGGAGGAAGGCGAAAACCAGCATAAAAGGTTTCCTTATAGACCCGAATGGCCCCAGGCTTTGGGTAGCAGGCCCTATCATTTGGGCCTGGAGCCTCGGCCCTATAAGGGTGAGAAATGCCAAAAATGCGAGCTATGGTACCTACTTGTTCTGGACCAAATCTAGAAGGGTAATTATATGCATCTAAGTGTAACATGTTAGGGAAGGCTTGCCCAAATTCGGTTAAAAGATCCCTAAGAGAAATAACTGAGGAATGTACAAGAGATTTTTTACCTCGGCTGGCCCTAGATGGACGGGCAACAGCTTGGGGAACGTGGGAGTGAGATGAATCGGAATCCGCCATGGATGAAGACAGAAACCCAGGAAGCTCTTGAAGGTAAGCGAAGAAGATGAAGATTTAAACGGAATCTTTAAAATAAGCCCAGAAAGCGGTGGTGTAGAAAGCCGGAAATCGATTTGAGGTGGCAATTCTTGAGAGAATAGTTGTAGAGTAGAGGTGAAGAAATTTTGTGGAAGTGAAGTGTGAGAAATGAACTCACACTCCACCCCTTATATAGAAGAACCTGAGGAAGCTCAAACGTATCTGGTCCTAAAGAAATGGGCCTAATAAAGGCGGGAAGCCCATAAAATTTGAATTTTGAAAAGATCTAGAATGTTCTAAATCAAAAACCAAAGTTCATTGAATAAATCAAGGCTCGAAATCCTCAACCACGCCTAGAGGGCATGATTCCTAGGCGTGGTACCAAACATGTCTCCTAGGCGTGGGTGCACAACGCCTAAGAATTATAGACGAATTAATCTCCAATAACGCCCAGGACGTAAATTTCCTAAAAGATGTTGGAAGGATGTCCCCTAGGCGTGGGTACACAACGCCTAGGATTTATGAACGGATTGGCCTTCAACAACGCCCAGGGTGCATTGTTCCTAGACATTGTTAGAAGTGTGGCTCCTAGGCGTGGATCAACAACGCCCAGGAAGCATCAGCCTCCAATAACGCCCATGGTGCATTGTTCCTAGACGTTGTTAGAAGTGTGGCTCCTAGGCGTGGCTTAACAACGCCCAGAAAGCATCAGCCTTCAACAACGCCCAGGGTGCATTATTCCTAGACGTTGTTAGAAGTGTGGCTCCTAGGCGTGGATCAACAACGCTCAGGAAGCATCAGCCTTAACAACGCCCAGGGTGCATTGTTCCTAGACGTTGTTAGAAGTGTGGCTCCTAGGCGTGGATCAACAACGCCCAGGAAGCATCAGTCTTCAACAACGCCCAGGGTGCATTGTTCCTAGACGTTGTTAGAAGTGTGGCTCCTAGGCGTAAAATCAACAACGCCCAGGAAGCATCAGCCTCCAACAACGCCCAGGACGAAAGTTTCCTAGACGTTGTTAGGAAACTGTCTCCTAGGCGTGGATCAACAACGCCCAGGAAGCATCAGCCTCCAACAACGCCCACGACGCAAGTTTCCTAGACGTTGTTAGGAAACTGTCTCCTAGGCATGGATCAACAACGCCTAGGATGTATTGAGAGGCAAAAATTCTATTTTTCTGATTATTTAATTAATTGGAAAAATGGGTTAAAATAGGGAAAATTGCTAAAAAAATCCCAATAAATAGGGAAAATAAGCAAAAAATCCCAGAAAATCAGGAAAATTAAAAATAATTTTCAAAAATTATTTTTGTTGAAAATTCTTGAAAAAAATAGGGAAAAAGTCCCTGAAGTTAAGGGAAAATTTCTGAAAAATCAAATAAATTCCAGAATTGAGGGAAAAATTCTTGAAAAATACCAGAAAATTCCTAAAAAGAGAGGGAATAAGGTAAGGAAAATAATAGAAAGGTTCTTTAATAGCCTTGAAGCCGCGTGCATGGCAAATCGTTGTAAATGTGTAGGTCGCTCCACACTTTACGCAAAAATGATACCCTATAAGGGAACAAACGAACTTAACTTCAGCGAAACCTTTTACGGTTTCCCAGAAGTTGGGGGGCAAATGATATGGGCCTAAAATTAGCCTAGAAATATAATTAATGATGAGTTAATTAGACCTGGTATGGTCCAGTAATGAAGCCCAATTAACGAGGCCCGAAACTCTGATTATTTATTAATTTCGTAATTAATAAATAAGGGAGATTAACAGCTCATTAAATGAGTCCAATCAGTGATACAAATCTATAAAAGATAGCCCCAAGGGCATCTACACCAACAAGGAATCTGATTCCTTTATTTTAGGACTTCTAAGTCTATCTAAAGTCTGAGAACTTGATCAACAAGTCTCCTATCCCTAGTCCGATTCAAGGACTCTCAACATCTATATAAAGGGATCTACCCCTCAATCAGAACTACGTTTTTTGGCTTGATTCTCTACTTCACAGAGATACGTAGGCATCTCGTAAAGGCAGAGTTAAGCTACGAAACACGAGAGCAGCCATTAAAGGCCTTGAGCCCTCGAACCTTAGTAATAATTACAGCAAATAATAACCTTAATTTTTTTTCCATAACAATAGTTGAGGAGAATTTACTCAGAAAGTTCTTCAATGAAGCGACAAGATATGCAAAAGTTGAACACTAGAGGTTAATATCCAATATATTGAATGTATGGTAGTTTTGACATCGTCAATTATGAACTTGTTCATATGTTCATAATGTACAAGTTGAGGGAAATTATTAGATATAATTGATGATATAAATATATACTATCAGCATTTATGAAGACAACATCTGTGACAGAAAATATCAGAGTTTATGAAGATATCAGAGTTTGACAGAAGATGACATCATCAGTATTTGAGATCAGCGTTTGTCACCAGTGTCGAGCTATATCAGTATTTGTCAAGCTGAAAATTAGGAGATTATTGATATTTTCACAGAAGAATAATATTTACAGAGATATGTCGATGTAGGACTTTACATATTATAGCAATCAATTGTAAAATATACATTATATTTCTATGTTTATCATATTTTAAATTGATTGTGTAAATATGCAAAATATAAGCATGAATTATGTTTAACATTGATATCATTCGTGTGACATTAATATTATTCGTGTAACCTAGAAGTTCTTAAGAATATTTGTTCATCCTTTGAGAGGGTACTTTGTAATTGCTTAAAAGTTTTTACTATCAATACAAAACCTATTCTTCATATTACTATTTTTGAAATCGATTTTATTGATATTACTGTATTCACCCCTTCTACAGTATACTTTAAGACCTAACATATTTTACCTTTTTCAACATTATAATTTTTTGTATTATTTGTAATAATATTTTAATTTATTATATCTTTTATAATAAAATTGATATTTATATTTTATATCGATTATTATAACCTTAATAATAATTATAATAATAAAAAAATAATTTTATTATTATTATTATATATTTAAAATAATAATACTAGTAATTATTTAAATACTTGCATGTATGATATAGAACTAGTAATATAAATTCTATATTTCAATATTGTTCTTTATAGAATTCAAAATTTGAGTTTGCGGTATAAGAGTCTGAATTTTCCAATATTATTTTTAAAACTTCTAGTTCTTGTTGTGAATTTCACAATTTCTTTATATGACATGATCTTTTTTTTAATAAATTGTTCTAGATTGGTGATTTGTAAGCGTGGAATTGGAAATTTTAAAAATTTGACTATCTTAATCTTCCACACATTTTTAAGTATTTTTCATCAAATACTATAATTCAAAAAGTTGCTAATATAATATTTAAAATATAAAATGAAACAAAGAAGGTATAATACAATTAAATCTCGATAAATTAATACTCTATAAATGAATAACCTCGATTAATTAATTAATTTTTGTAATGCCGATTCGGACCTTTTAATATAAATTAATAATTCACGAAATTTATGTGATAATAATTTATCATGTTCGTTTTCTAGTATCTTTTTGGTGTAATATAAAAAAATACCTAATGTCATTATTTTAATGATATTCTTTTGTGGGATTGACTCAAACGAGAGATGCACAAAATTTCTGAATCTGAAAAGCCCCTACCTGATACGAAAAAACCAGTAAAAATTCGGTCCGAAAAAAGTGTGGCCTAATCTGAACCGGTCCACGGGCCTTAAAGGGCCACATATTTTTCGTAAAAATTCAGCCCGACCTGATCTGGTAAAAGCCTGAATTTAAGTCTGATCAGGATATAGGCCCAATCCGGATAAAAACCTGGTCCGGCACATTAAAAGCCTGGATTTTTATGTTGATTTTTAATGAATATTCGAATAGAATATTAGAAAAATTATGTCATATCGAACTTTATTTTATGATTGAACATAATTTCGGATAAAAGTCCTAAATTTCTAATAAACTCTTTAGATAATTAATAGTTACATATCTTCTACTTATACTTACGGTTTATTTTTAATATTGCCTAATTTTTTGAATTTAATTTGAAGTGAAAATTTTAAGCTATGAAATTTAAATTTAAAATCTTAATAATATAATTTGATGTGATAATTATAAATATACACATAGGTGTATAAAGTCAGTGATATTTTAGTTTTAGAAAATAATTTAATAATTAAAATATATAATTTTATTGATATTTATAGGTGTTCACAAAAATATAATTATGTTTTCTAAGTAAAAGGTAAATATTAGCTCAGATCAATAGTGTGCGAATTATCTTTGACCAAATCCAACTAACTATATTCATATTTATGTTAGTTTAATTTGTTTAACCCGGATCAATGATAAAATTCAATGTATCAATAGTATAAAAACTTACATTAGCCCGGATAAAAGTACATATTATTTTATTTTAGATGGTCTAATTATTTTCTGATTATAATTTTGATTTATCATGAATCAATTGTATTTTTGTAGCCCATATAAATAGTATATATTGATTTATTTTAGTCTAAGACTATTATACTAACCATGGAATCATATGAATTTTTGTTTTATTAAAATAGTATATATATTATAGAAATTAAAAAAACCCGTCATTATATAAACCCAAACATTATACACCCAGTTCAACCAAATCCGGTTAATTATACTTAGTTTTTTGTTTAATTTCATTTTAGCTTGGGGTGAATATTATTTTATTTTAGACATAATATATGTCTGTGTGTGTATATATATGTGTGTGTATATATATATATTTAGGATGATGACTTTATATCGACCAAATAAATTTACTTTCAAATATTTATTTTATTTTAGCCTGGTCCAATAATATAATGTTTTTAGCAGATCAATAGTTATTATTGTTTTGTTTTAGTCCAAGCCTGCAAACTAACTACTATATGCAGTATTTTTTATTTTTATTTAAAATTGGCTCAGTAATATAAAATATTATTTAAAATTTATGTTTGTGGTAGAAGAATCAGAATAAAGAATAGTTTCCAATATTATTTTTAATACTTCTAATTCTTTTTGTGAATTTTACAAATTTTTATATGATATGATCTTTTTTTAAATAAATTGTTCTAGATTGGTGATTTGTAAGCGTGAAATTGGGAAATTTTAAAATTTTACTATCTTAATCTTCCAAACATTTTTAAATAATTTTCATCAAATACTATAATTCAAAAAGTTACTATTAAAATGTTTAAATTATAAAATGAAACAAAGAAAGTATAATACAATTAAATCTTGATAAATTAAAACTCTATAAAATAATAACCCCGATTAATTAATTAATTTTTATAATGCCAATTTAGACCCTTTAATATAAATTAATAATTAGCTAAATTTATGAGATAATAATTAATCATGTACTTTTTTCTAGTACCTTTTTGGTGTAATATAAAAAATTACCTAATGTCATTATTTTAATGTGGGGGTCTTCCGCTTCAATTTTTTACTCATTTTCTATAACACTATTTATTATGCGTTCATCATCCAATAATTTTGCAACTACTTTATTTTTATTAAGATAGTAAGTAAGAAAATCTTTTTAAACATATGTTAAAAAAATTAAAAATGATATATATATATATATATATTAATAGATAACTAGCATAATAACCCGTGCAAGGCATGGGCCATTTTCTAATAATGTTTAAGAATACAGTGTATGTGATTTTTAAAATTTTAGCTTGCACATGTTTTTTTAGAAATAAAGTGCATGGTCCCTAATAATTTAGTTAAAGCATGCGAAAAGTACCACGAAAGCAGTTTATACTAAATGATCGTTTAGATTGTTGAGTGATGGTATGTCATGTCATATTTACAACTTTTTTTTGCAGACTTTGATGATTCAGGTGACTGAAAATATTTTGGTTGTACATGATCTCTGAGTTAAAGATATGATGTTGATTGTAATTTGTGTAGAACTGATATATATGGTTGTAAGGTGATTGAACCTTGTTGTATATGGAATCGACAATGTCTCAGTCTAACTTCATCGTTCTCGTGTTAAAATGTCAATACAATGTTATTAAATTCACTATTATGACGTGTAGTTAGCAAATTAATTGTGTATAGATCATCGTGTGTTGCTGTGTTAATGTAGCTCGTTGATATCTATTACAAAATTTCACGATGTGACTATGTTGTGCAAGACATGCCTGTACTTTAACAAGACTAAGTCAAATTAACAACCCTAGGTAATTTGTATTGTAATCTTAGTTTGCATTTTGTATTGTAACATTTAAAGCCTATAAAAATGATCAAGAGAAGTCTGGAATCTGTTTCTTTAAACGGTATCAAGCCTAAGAATTCTATCTGGAAGAAGATCATCCCTTAGAAGAATAATGAAGAAACTTGGAGTTGAATAAATCTGTTTTGAGATAAATATTCTAAGTCAAGATCTCTACAAGTCACAGGTTTACTGTTATAGAGAAGTCATTCGAGAACTCCAGAATGACTTATAGAGAAATCAGGAAAGCTACTAGAGAACTCAGAGATATCGACAAGCCAAATTGAAGACATGAATATTGGAGATATCGACAAGTTATTTCTTTACTAGAGAACTCAGAGTTATCGACAAGTCAAATATCACTAGAGAACTTTGAGTTATCGACAAGTCAAATATCATTAGAGAACTCTGAGATATTGATAAGTCAATTATCACTAGAGAACTCTGAAATATCGACAAGTCAAATATCACTAGAGAACTCTAATTTATCGACAAATCAATTAGTCACTAGAGAACTCAGAGATGTCTATAAGCCAAAGTAAAGACATGAAGTGGAGAGATCTCGACAAGCTAAATTCTCTTATAGAGAATTCAGAGACCTCTACAAGTTAAATCAACTGTAGAGTAATGAGAAGATCTCGATAAGCCAATATACTTATTGAGATGTCAAGTTCTCTATATACCAAACTGGAGATCTCAAGGTAAAACTTAAAGTACAAAGTGTAGACCAGTTCAATATCCAAGATTAATAATCAATAAATAATCCAACCAGTTGGATTGACAAGTCTACAAAAAGCAGCTTGAAGAGTGTGCAAGATCAAGGATGAAGATTAATTGACAAAGGAAAATCAAAGTTAACACAATATGCAAAGATATGCTAAGCCAGAAATGGAAGATACACTTTTCCTAAAATGGAATGATTAGTGACAGTTTACTAAAGTGAATAGCATCTTTTATTGTACACTATGTAAACCAGTAGTTAACTATCATATAAAGTTAACACTGGTCCTTTGTTAGAAGTAACAATTAGACAAGGAAATTCTTGTATTTTTCTCAAGGAAGAAGCTAAGCTCTTTATCAACAAAGAGCCTAGAAATTTTGTAGCAAACCAATTCTTAATTTTAATATAAAATTAAGTGAGTTTTGAAAGATATGTGTTATTCATTGTTGCATGTTTAATTTCAGTCTTAACACATCTTACTACAAGATTTGATTTACTTTGTTCACAACCAAAAACATTTCAAGAAAAGCATAAAAACATAAAAACACATTCATCCCCTGTGTGTAATTCATTACCTAACAAGTGGTATCAAAGTAAAATTTGAAAGTAAACAGATTCAAGATCTTGGAAGAATAAATGCACCGAAAATCAATAGTATTAAAATCCCTACTTTTGACAAAGCTAAATACACTCTTTGGAAAAATAAAATGTTGTTGTTTATCATGATGGTCAATCCACTCTACATTCAGATTCTCAAAAATGGGCCCTTCACTCCTATGGTTAGAGTTGAGGAATCCATATAAGGAGACATGGTCATCCCAACTCATTATGCTCCTAAAGACCCTTCTGAATACATTGAGCCTGAGAAAGAGAAAGTTTCCCTAGATAGTGGCTTACAACTAATATTGATAGAGTCACTTGACAATGTAATGTACAAAAACATTGTCAATTGTGACACTGCTAAGCAGATCTGGGAAAAGATTAAAATACTCTATGAAGGAACTGAGGAAGTTGGATCTAATCAAAGAAGGATAATGATTTCACAGTATGAGGGTTTCATGGCTAATCCAAAAGAAAGTATCACTGATGTGTTTGAAAGGTTTAACAGGCTGATAAATGACTTGCAACTCCATGACAAATAATATGAAGCTGAAGAAGTAAACTTCAAATTTTTGCTTACACTCCCTGATCATTTGGAACAGAAAATTTCAGCAATCAGAAAGGGAAAGACTTGAGCATAATAACTCTGGAAGTTCTATATGGAATCTTAAAAACATATGAATTAGAAATTATTCAAAGAAAATCATTAAGAGCTGGTCAAAGGCATGTTGTAGATGGTTCAAGTGCTCTAATTGTCAATGAAAGCCAGGCCTCTAATGATGAGCCAAGATCCCAGACTCCAGTTGCCTCAGCAAGTGAGCAAAGAACCAATGATTCATAGGAACAAGTCATTCTGGAATTAGAAGAAGATGAGTTCTACACCATGGATGAACTTGATGAGCTTGATCAGTCAATGGCCTTCTAGCAAGAAAGTTCTCTAATATTAGAGTAAAGAAGCCAAGATTCTTCAAGGGTAAAGGAAAATCATTCAACAAAGACAACAGCTGGAAAGGAAAAGGGAAGCACACATCTGATAAAAAAAAATGGTTACAAAACTGGATCTGTTGACAGATCAAAGATAAGGTGCTTCAATTGTGATGAACTAGGCCATTTTTGTAATGCCCCCAAATCCGGGGTCGGGGATCCGGGTTGTCACGAGTTCCATTTCCCTTAATAACACTCAATTTTAATAAACAACCAACTACTGCGTACTGTGACCCCATAATATACACACACATCACAAGTTATAGTCTCAGAGATGAATACCAAAAATAACACCAGTCATTTTATTCCATAATTATAAGTCTTTACACCTTAAAAGGGTTTCTGAATAGATTTACATAATCTATGCCATTATTATAATTCATAAATATACATAAGTCTGGTACATCAAAAGTTGAAAGCCTAGCCTATTGGTAGTTCCTACCTCAGCTACAGGGGGATCAACGCCTACAGGAAACTGCGGAACGTTTACTATCTGCTCGCGAATTGGGAGCTTTGTCATGTTTATCTTGTCTAGCTATTGTTGTGTGATGAAAAAATAAAGCAAGGGTGAGCAACAAGCCCACCAAAATAACATGTATTGTAATTAACAATATATGAGCCTTCTCATAGTACTCATGAAAGTCTTGGTCAAGAAGAAATGAACCAAGTTTGATATCTTAATGCGACAAAGTCGTAAAATATTCAGTATATATATACATATATACTTTTCAAAATCTTTGAAATCCCCTGACATGTTTAAAATACACAGAGTTCCAGTTTATAACTGTATAAAAATATCGTTGCAAGTTGATCTTATATGTCTAACCTTGTCTCAACGTTTTTCTGAAAATCTTTGTCATGTATAAGATAATCATTAACTAGATATAAGTTAAAAGATGATGTTACAAGATACTATAATATACTTATATCTTTTCCTAATACTACTCGAACTACCACCGTCCAAACTATAATCAGTTTCAAAAGTTCATCACATAGATGAGACTACAAGATAAGACTTGAATAAATTCAATCTTTGAAATATCATTCAAAAGAAATGAAGTTACGAGATACTTCACTAAGTCCCGATATATATATATACACCTATGTATATATATCTCATACTTTCCTTGAAAACCTATGTTATGAAAAGTATAAACAGAGTTATAATACCCAATGAATTTGGAAAGAAGAAAAACTTTGGCATAAACCCGATATCTTGCTGATCAGGCAAGGATACCCATTAAGTAACCTTTTCTACTAGTAGATGGATGTATCCCCCATCGGTCATCACCCTGGCCGCATTAGGACCTTGTGCTGGACCGCCACCCGGCCTCTTACGCGTTGATGGACTGCCACCCATCCACTTACACTTTGATAGACCGTACCCCGGCCTGTCGCTTATGCCGACTCATTTAGATGGACTTACTTCCCGAAGGTTGGGCAAGTAATCAAATTCATTTATCAAAACAACAACCTCGTTACGAATATAAAATACACCACGAGGCGGATCCCTCAGATTTTTAAGTGAGTATTTAAATCCCCTTCGAAAGGAAGATCTTAAATTTGAAAACAAGTTTTGGGATCCGCTCTAGCCTTTAAAATCATTTTGAAGACTCAAAAATATTTTTGAAAGGGTTTGGAATAAGGGTGATTTGATAGAATAAATCAATTCCAAGATAATCAAAGAATATCTAAATATTATGCTACAATAATATTCCAATAACAATTAGCTTTTATCAAAGCAAATGAAGTAAAAGTTTTGAAAATAACTTTCTGAAAATATTTAAGGTAAGAATGATTGACGATATCAATCATTTCTAGAATACTTAGCTAATAACAAAACATTGTTCTTTAAGAAAATAATGAATATTATTTAATAAAATAAACAGAGTCAATAATCCTCGAATGAATATTCAAACTAATATTCACTTATAATTTAAAACTATCGAATAAAAATTATTCGATTAATAGTTTTGAAAACTATATATATATATAATTTACTCGGGAACATTGCCTCCCGGTTTAGAAAAATGTTTAACCTTGGGTCCCCTATACTAAGGGTATACGCAAATAATGCCTATCTCTAGCATAGATATTATGCAGTTTATAACAATTGAATCAATAATGAGATAGCAAGATTATGAAACAAGAATGCATATATATATATATATATCATGCTCCAATATATCGCAAGATTTGCTAATAACAACCATGCACTTATCACAAGATAATGCATATACATATTTACATAGAAAACTTGCCTGAGTGTTCCAGGATAGACTTAAGCTTAGAGTGGGTCCGGTAACCTATGAACAACAACATAAGCCGGAATTAGACCACAGTCGCTTAAGAAACTAGTCAAAACTCACTCATACCCTAACGGTCGCTTATAGTCGCTTATACGCTTAACAATATGCGTTAATCGCTCGCATACCCTCGGCTCCACTAATTTTAATAAATTAACCGTTACGTATTTTAAGGCGACTCTTTCACGAATACTCTACCAACTGCCTTATTCACTTGACATAATTCTCTCGTGTCTCATTTAATCATTTAAGGGTCTCAATTATGGTCTCAAAGTTACTCGAGGTTTCGGGGTTCGCCCGCGAAATACCGATACTTAAAATGGTCGTTTCTCATCCCTCATAACTCGGAGTTAGGCGAACGACATATCAAAACGAAGCTCGTAACATGAACAATCTAAACATGGCAAGGGTCAGAATCTTATAGTGAGTTCAATGGTCCTATAGTTAAGAAAAAAAACAGTCTAAGGTAAATCGGGCATTACGACAGCTATGTTTACGTGATTTCCCAAAATTTTACCAAATCAATTCAACACCAAACCATCATCAATCAATCCCAATACAACCATATGATAATATCACTCATCAACCAACATTAAACCATTATACTAAGCCTAAATCATACCAAGAATCATCAAGAACAACTAGTGCTACTCTTACCTCCCAAAATAAACAAAAACAATTAACAACTAAGATCTCAACATGACAAAACAACTACTACACTTGATCTATCATTCCATCATCATAACCATTTATACCAAACAACTGAATACTAAGATCATGAACAGTTATACCTTCCTTGAAGCTTTTAATCAATGAAAGATCCTTGGAAAGTCTATGGGAGACTAGATCCACCTTTAAACAACCTTGATCTTTTAATCAAAATCAAGAAACACAAAGTTAGATCTTGAAGTTACTATTCACCCTAAACTTTTAGGAATTCTTTAACTAGGTAAACCTTGGAATCTTGGATCCAAACTTATAGCATAACTAAGTTATGAATTATGGAAGCTAAGGAAACAAACCTTACAATTTTTGAAGCTGTGTAGCTTGAGTTTCGAACAATTCCTCCTTGTTTTAAGAAGAAAGGCCGAAGCAAGTGAAGGAGAAGAAGAAGAAAAGCTTCTTGATTCTTGCTTGGTTGACTTGTGTGTGTTTCTTTATTTGATTGATTAATTAGAATTTACCATGGTAAATAATACTTGGCTAATAATCAACCAACTCAAAATATCTACTAGTCATGCTTATGTCATCTTGTTAGATATATTTGATAATGTCATGTGTAATATGATTTGTGTTTAGTTTTCAGATCTTACCTAACAGGAAAAATCAGTACTTAACTGGAAATCAGCACTTATACTGAAGACAGAACTTAAGATATCAGAACTAAAGTTATCAGAACTTAAGTGATCAGAAGATATTTATCAGGAGATAATATCAGGACTTAAGATGACTTTCAGATAAGGCAGGCGACTGATTGAAAGGAAAGAAGATCGAGACTAAGACAGAAATAAATATGCATGAATAAGGAATTCTATGAAGAATATAATACTTGGAAGAAAAGATAACTGGTTGATATATTTTAGGAAGCAGAATTATATTCCATATCAATTAGAATTTATCTTGTAACTGTGTAGTATATAAACACATGCATAGAGTTTACACTATAAGTGTTACGATTATCGAAGTTATTATTCTTTGTAACTCTAGCAGCTCTCTTGATAATTTGTTCATCACTGAGAGAGGATAGTTCCATATTGTAACAGAATTTATTGTGTTAAATAAAATCTGTTTTCTGTTACTTGAGTTCTTATAATCGATTTGATTGTGTTAAACATTGTATTCAACCCCCTTCTACAGTGTGTGTGACGTAACAAGTGGTTTCAGTGCAATCTGTTAACACACAAACAGTTTAAGATCCAAAAACAATCATGTCTGAAGAAGAAACTCCAACCAAGCCCACCAAAACTAAAGAACCTCCAAAAACCATAACCCATAGTCGATATGAGACTATAAGAGTTCCCATGTTGAAACCTTCTGAGTATTTCATATGGAAAGTAAAGATGGCTATGTTTCTGGAAGCTACAGATCCAGAATATCTCGACAGGATTTATGAAGGACCACATATGCCAACCAAACTCTCTGTGGAAGTTGCAGGTCAGCCAGCAAAGTCCGTACCAAAGAAGAAAAGTGATTACACTGCTGAAGATATCTCATCGATTACAAAGGATGCAAAGGTAAGACACTTGCTGCATAGTGCCATTGATAATGTTATGTCAAACAGGGTAGTTCAATGCAAGACTGCAAAAGAGATATGGGATGCTTTGGAAACAAGGTGTCAGGTAACTGATTCAATCAAGAAGAACAGGAAGACAATACTCACTCAAGAATATGAGCACTTTGACTCAAAGCCTGATGAGTCATTAACTGATTTATATGACAAATTTGTCAAACTCTTGAATGATTTGTCACTAGTTGACAAAGAGTATGATATTGAATATTCAAATCTTAAATTCCTATTAGCACTTCCTGAAAGATGGGATTTAAAGGCCACAATAATAAGAGACAACTATGCCCTTGAGGAAACAACTCTTGATGAAATTTATGGGATGCTCAAGACTCATGAACTTGAGATGGAACAAATAAGCAAGAGGAATGGAAGAAAGTCAAGGACAATTGTTTTTGTGGCTGAGGAGGAAATTCCCAAAGAAGCTGCCTCAAAGAAAGGCAAGGGCAAGGCTCTCATCACAAAGTCTGATACTGAGTCATCAAGTTCTGGTAGTGATGATGACTCAGAAACTGAAAGTATATCTGAGATAGACCCCGATGAAGAGATGATAAAGCTGTGAGCTCTTATTGTGAAAGGAATCACAAAGATTGCATACAGGAAATTCAGAAGAGGAAAGAAGTTTTCCAGGAAAGGTGCAAGTTCTGAAAAGAAAGGTTTTAGAAAATCTGAAGGTAAAGGAGGAAAGTCTAACAGAGGAGATTACTCAAATGTTAAATGCTACAACTGTGGTGAGAAAGGCCACATATCTCCAGATTGCAGAAAAGGAAAAAGTGACAAAGGCAAGGCTCTTGTCACAAAGAAGAAAAGCTGGTCAGATGCTTCAGATTCTGAGGATGAGGAAAACTATGCCTTGATGGAAAATGCTGATAGCAGTTCTGATACTGCTGACATAAAGGTACCTCAAACTACTTATGCCTTTCATACTGATGATATTACTGTGTTGAGAAGTTATCTTAAAACCATGTTCATTAGTTATAAAGATCAAACTTTAACATATGAAAGAATAACTTCTGAAAATCTTGCTTATAAAAAGAGGAATGATTATTTAGAAAAAGAGTTAGTCATGTTCCATCAAACTCAGAAAGATAGAGATGATGCCTTTTATGTTAGGGATGAAGTGTTAAAAATGAATGAATCTCTAAAAACTGAGTTAGAAAAGGAAAGAGAGATTATCAGGACTTGGACTAACTCTGGTAAAGCAACTCAGGATATTCTTAGTAGTGGAAACTGGAAAGAGGGCTTAGGTTATGAAGATGATAAGAACAGTAAGGGAACTGAAGAAACTGAGCCTATAGTTGTTAAACAAAAACCAAAGGTAAATCCTGTTAAGTTTGTAACTGCAAAGTCTGATATTGAGAAATCAGAAGTTAAGGAGAAAGTAACTTCTGACAAACCTAAACAGGATAAGCCAACTGAAGTTAACATAGGCTTAATGACTAAGAAGCAGCTTAAGCATAAGCTGAAAGATGTTAAGAATGTAAACAAGGTAAAGTCACCTAGAAAAAATAGGAATGGAAAGGAAGGTGTGAACAAAAGTAACAATTATAAGCCTGTTCCCAATGCTCCTAGAAAAAACATGTCATAACTGTGGAAATTCTAACCATCTGGCTTCTTTTTATAGGAAGAATAAGAATATAAACTCCTTACCTTCAAAATCAGGAGTTAAGAGTCAGTCTGTTAGATATAAGCCAAAAAATCCTTGTTTTCATTGTGGTAGTTTATGGCATTCCATTTATACTTGTAAGGAATATCATAGTTTGTACTATGATTATTATCAAATAAAACCTTCTGTAAAGAACGTTAGCATTATTCCTTCTAGTATAAGTTCTGATGCAAAGTCTGATATTGCAAATTCTGATAAGAAAACTGTTAACATAAATTCTGATGCTAAATCCGCTGCAAATGTTAACAAACTTAAAAAGGCCAAATGATCCAAGCAAGTCTGGGTCCTTAAAACTAATCATTAGTGGTCTTTGTGATTGCAGGGCAACAGGAAGAACATCCTAGTTCTGGACATTGGATGTTCAGGACATATGACTGGAAATAAAGCCCTGCTATCAGACTTTGTGGAGAAAGCTGGCCCAGGTATTTCTTATAGAGATGACAACATTGGAAAAACTCTGGGATATGGCAATATCAATCTTGGGAATGTCATCATTGAAAAAGTAGCTCTGGTCTCAGGACTTAAACACAATCTGCTGAGTGTGAGTCAAATCTGTGATAGAGGTTATCATGTGGATTTCTTTGAAGAACACTGTGAAGTTGTAAGCAAATCTACAGGCAAAGTTGTTCTGAAAGGATACAGGCATGGTAACATTTATGAAGCCAAGCTTTCAACAAGTACTGATGGTTCTGCAATCTGTCTGTTGAGTAGAGCATCAATTGAAGAAAGCTGGGATTGGCACAAGAAACTCTCTCATTTAAATTTTAACAATATAAATGAACTAGTCAAGAAAGATCTTGTGAGAGGACTGCCAAAATCAGTATTTGCTCCTGATGGCCTTTGTGATTTATGTCAGAAGGCAAAAGAAAGAAAATCTTCATTCAAGAGCAAGACTGAATCATCAATTCTTGAGCCTTATCACCTACTACATGTTGATCTATTTGGTCCAGTTAATGTCATGTCTATTGCAAAGAAGAAATATTCTATGGTCATAGTGGATGAGTTCACCAGATACACATGGGTGTATTTCTTGCACACAAAAAGTGAAACTGCATCTATCTTGATTGATCATGTCAAGCAACTGGATAAATTGGTCAAAGATTCAGTGAAGATCATAAAAAGTGATAATGGTACTGAGTTCAAGAATTTGATCATGGAAGAGTTCTGCAAAGACCAAGGAATCAAGCAGGAATTTTCTGCTCTTGGAACTCCTCAGCAAAATGGAGTTGTTGAAAGAAAGAATATAACTCTTATTGAAGCTGCATGAACTATGCTTGATGAAGCAAAGTTGCCAACCTACTTTTGGGCTGAAGCTGTGTAGACTGCTTGTTTTACTCAGAATTCAACACTTATCAACAAGCATGGAAAAACACCATATGAGATGGTGAAGAAAAAGAAGCCAAATCTGAAGTATTTTCATATATTTGGATGCAAGTGTTTTATTCTTAAGACTCATCCTGAACAACTATCTAAATTTGATCTAAAAGCCGATGAAGGAATTTTTGTTGGATATCCACTTTCTACAAAAGCCTTCAGAGTCTATAATTTAAGAACAAGGGTTGTCATGGAATCTATCAATGTCTCTTTTGATGATAAGAAAATTACTGGACTTGAAGATTTCAATGATCATGATCAGCTGAGATTCGAAAATGAAGTTTTTAATTCTGATTCCGTAAATCCTGACAATCTAAATCCTGATACTGCAAGCTCTGATGGATTAAACTCTGATGTTATTAAAACTGTGGTGACTACGCCTAAGGAAAATGCACCTATGCAGGGGGAGCATACTGAAGATCCAACCACATCTTAAGAAGCATCAGAACCTACAACAAGCTCTTCAAATTCTGATGGGCCAAGTTCTGATAATTCTGGAAACTCGTGTTCTGATATTTCTGGAAACTCAAATAATGAAGTATCCAACTCAGAGAGCATAATTTCAGGGGGAGCATCAGAAAATGTTGATGAAGACAGCATGGATCATGGGGGAGCATTCAGTTCTAGAGAGAACCTTCCATCTGCAAGGAAGTGGCCAAGTTCTGATAATTCTGGAAACTCATGTTCTGATATTTCTGGAAACTCAAATAATGAAGGATCCAACTCAGAGAGCATAATTTCAGGGGGAGCATCAGAAAATGTTGATGAAGACATCATGGATCATGGAGGAGCATCCAGTTCTAGAGAGAACCTTCCATCTGTAAGGAAGTGGACTAAAGCATATACACCTGACTTAATTATTGGAAATCCTGATACAGGTGTCAGAACTAGAACAGCTACATCAAATGAATGTCTTTATCATTCTTTTCTTTCTCAGACTGAACCAAAGAAAGTGGAAGAAGCTCTTCAAGATGCTGGTTGGGTGCAAGCAATGCAGGAAGAGTTGAATGAATTTGAAAGAAATAAAGTCTGGACCCTAGTGCCAAGACCAAGGAACAGGTCTGTTGTTGGTACAAAATGGGTGTTCAGAAACAAAACTGATAGTGATGGCATAATTACAAGGAACAAAGCAAGGCTGGTTGCAAAAGGATACTCTCAACATGAGGGAATTGATTATGATGAAACATTTGCACCATTTGCTAGATTGGAAACCATAAGGATATTTTTGGCTTATGCTGCTCACAAGAAGTTTAAAGTCTTTCAAATGGATGTGAAAAGTGCTTTTCTCAATGAAGAATTGGAAGAAGAGGTATATGTTGAACAACCTCCAGGCTTTGTAGATCCCAAAATTCCCAATCATGTCTACAGGCTTGATAAAGCATTTTATGGCCTTAAGCAAGCTCCAAGAGCATGGTATGAGACATTAGCTCAGTTTCTTCTGGAAAGTGGATTTAACAGAGGAACTATTGACAAAATATTGTTCTACCTCATCCATGGAAATGACTTACTTTTGGTGCAAATATATGTTGATGATATCATTTTTGGTTCTACAAATGACAGACTTTGTAAGAAGTTTGCCAAGCTGATGCAGTCAAGATATCAAATGAGTATGATGGGAGAACTTAACTATTTTCTGGGCCTTCAAGTCAAGCAGAATGAAGAAGGAACTTTTATTTGTCAATCTAAGTAAACCAGAAATTTGTTGAAGAAATTTGGAATGCAGGATTATTCAAGTGCATCTACTCCTATGGCCACTGCAACAAAATTAGATAAAGATACTGGTAAATCAGTAGATATTACTGATTACAGAGGTATGATTGGCTCTCTACTCTATCTAACTGCAAGTAGACCTGATATCATGTATGCTACCTGTCTTTGTGCAAGATTTCAAGCATATCCAAGAGAACCTCACTTAACAGCTGTGAAAAGAATTTTCAAGTACCTTAAGGGTACAGCTGATCTGGAATTGTGGTATCCTAGAGAATTAGACTTTAAGCTAATAAATTACTCAGATGCAGATTTTGCAGGAAGCAAAATTGACATGAAAAGCACAAGTGGAAGCTGCCAAATTCTTGGAGGCAGATTGGTTTCTTGGTTTAGCAAGAAACATAAGTCAATTTCCACATCAACTGCAGAAGCAGAATACATTACTGCAGGAAGCTGTTGTGCACAGATTCTTTGGATGAAGAATCAGTTACTGGATTATGGGTTAAAATTTTCTAAAATCCCTATTTACTATGATAATCAAAGTGCCATTGCTATGACAGGTAATCCGGTTCAACACTCAATTACAAAGCACATCAGCATTAGGTACCACTTCATAAGGGAACATGTGGATGAAGGTACAGTGGAATTGCATTTTGTTCCAACAGATCAACAACTAGCAGATATCTTCACAAAACCACTGTGTGAAGCTACTTTTACAAGATTGGTAAATGAACTTGGAATGGTTTCAGGTTCTTTCTCTAAATCTGCTTAGTTTATGTTCTGATACATCAGACTTTATGATCAGTATTTACAGATATTACTATCTTTGTGTATTCTGTGCTTAATTAGAAATTTTCTAAGTGCTGATTGTTGTCTAATGTGAATTTCTAAACTCTGATAGTGATATGAATGTTTCTGTAACTATTCAATCCAATGAAGATAATCGTGCTAGATGCTGAACTAGTAGTCTTTAATATACTAAAGATCCTATGTTTGAAGTAATTGTTTATGTGGAAATCTTTTAACACAAGCAAATTCTGATATTGAGCTTAATTAAATTTACTTTGTGTATCTTATTATTAAGTCAAAAACTAGAATAGTGCTTCTTATCTGTTAAGTTCTGATGTTAGTAAATCTGGTGGATGAACTAAGTGCTGATAAGCTTCACTTATCAAAAGAAAAAGAAAAGACAAGAAATAAAAATCAGGTACTCCTTTGAGATCTAGAGTAAAAATGTGGAAGGGAAGACCCAAGTGCATTGCTGGTATTAAGTAATATGCATTAGAAAAGCAAAATAAAAATTTTCTTGGTGACTTTTCATACTCTATGATTACTGGAGAAATACTCTGATAACAGCATAAATTCTGATAAGCAGTCGTGACTCACTTACACTGAGAAGCCACTGTAAAATAGAATTTCAAAAGATGCATAAAATGAGCACAAAACAGTTGAGGTGGACTCATGCATGAACCCATTCTAAAGTAGACTTCAGAATAATGACAAATTTTGAGCAAAATTCTTAGTTATGCCTTATTTCTAAGATGTACTGAAGTGAATCAAACTTTACTCTTTGTCTGATATTTAGCTTAATGCACACACTTACACTCCTTATGAATGATGAAAATTGTTATGGTGATCAATGTTATTTTAGATGAACAGTCTATGTGTCAGATTGCATACATTTTGAGGACAAGTTCTGATGGAAGTTCTGATGATTAAGTTCTGATGAAAACATATCAGTATTTGTGTGAAGAATTATACGAATACACATTCACTTTTCGAGTTAAGGAGCCATATTCTGATGACTTTTAAATCCTGATAATAATCAAGTTTTGATGCTAACGTGGCAGTATTTATTTACTTTTTTATTTTTGGTCATTACCTGAACGATAATATTTTGACAGAATATTGGTTAATGTGAGATAAAACAGTCATAATCATTATGAGTTAGTCGTTAGGTCTTCTTAGACTAGGACTAAGGCTATTGATGTTAGGAATCGTAAAATAGGACTATCTTGTAATTTTTGCATGTAATTGCTAAATTTTATCGAATGTAATCATCTGATATATCAATAAAATTTTCATTAATTGCAAGATTTGTTCTTTGTTTCTCAAATTATGTGATTGTGCATGTTTAATTGCAATTTATTAATCTTTACTTCATCGATTTTTAATTTTATTTTGTGATGAATGTTTTGATTAAATTCTGTTGATTTGAGGAAACAACTGAGGAACAGGTTCCAATATCAGATTCTGTTGTTATAGAAACTGAGAAGGTTTCTTCTCAGAAAGATACTGTAACTGGGAGTTCTAGGCCCCTCAAAAGGCTTAGAAAGTTAAATTTTGATGATAAAGCTCCTACAATGTCTCCACCTTTGAAGAAATTAAAGAAATAGAGAGCTCACAGGGACATAGTTGAGTCAGATTCAGATGTAGTGTAAGCAGCTAAGGAAGGGGATCAGGAATCTCTGATCTCAACATAACCAATTATTATTGAATCACTTCCTTCTGCGTAACAAGAAACTGCTCAAGACAGAATTCCTATACCTCCTATGTCACCTATAGTTGATCCAGTACATACTGAAGAACCAGGTACAAGTACTGAAATTGATATTCATAACTTGATTGTGCCTGAGGTTTTGTACTTGGAAGCTCCACCAATTCAACTCACTCCACCAACAACATCAATTTTGGATGTTGATCAGAACCTGACTACATATCAAAATTTAGAGGATGATGTTGAAGCCTCTATAGCCTCACATACTGTTGTTTTACCAGAGGATGCTGATACTGCAGGATCTACAAGTTCTGATGCTGCCAATGAAGAAATTACTGGTGAAGCTGCTGCCAATTTAGATGCTGATGCAGCTGGTCCATCAGGACATGTACCTCAACAAACTGTTCATAAAGCTGATTTAGTCAAGAAGTTTGTTATAGGGGAAGCACCGGTACCTTGGAGTGAAACTCCTAGAGGAAAGGAGTGGACTAAGGAATGGAACACAGTTAGTTTTGTTCCTTCTGAAAAAATTCTTGCTGAGCATCTTGAAAAAGCTGATGAAATGCTGATAAATGATGATTTCAAGGCACAACTGAGAGTTACTGCATTGAGTATAAGGCATCTTCAAGGTCAACACTCAATAACTCATGACAAGGTGAACAAAATTCAGGAAGCTCTAATCCAGCAAGATATGAATGTGAAACTTGAAAAGAACAGATTTTTCAAGCCAGCCTTTGACAGAATAGCCTACATTGAGAAAACTCATGAGAAGCAACAAACTCAAATTGAAGAAATTCTGAAAAATCAAGCTTCTCACCAAAGTCAAATCAATGAGATCCAATCCTCAGTGGAATTGCTTGTCTCTCTTCTTTTACCTGTTGATGCCAAAAAGGAGGAGAAAGTGATTAAGTCCAAATGCAAATCTATTCAGACACTGAAAGGAAAGGATGATGGAAATGATGACCAGGGAAACTCTAATAAGGGTAGAGGTCAAGGTCAAGGCAAAGGGTTTTCATCAAGTAAAGCTAGAATTACAAGTCAAGGAACAAGTTCTGATACTGGGAGAAGAATAAGTTCTGATACTGGTAAAAAGATAAGTTCTGGTGAACATCTGGAACTTGATGAAGAAATTTCAAGGGAGTTATTTCTTAAAGAAAATACAGGAATGGATTTTGAGAGTCTAAAGGAAGAAGAAGCTAGACTCAAAGCAGAAGGTGTCAAGATAAAATCTAAAGCTTCTGTTGTTAAAAGAAAATTTCCAAAGCCTAAGGGTATTGTGATAAAGGAAAGAACAAATTCTGAGGCAATCAAAGCCAAATCACAAATGGAAATTGATCCAAGGTCCAAGGGAAAAGAAAAAGTTGATGAACCTGTAAAGGTTTATATGCCAGTCATGGATGAAGAAATAACTGATGATGAAGATGATACTAGTCTTACTCTGATTTCAAAGAAGATTTCTTAAACAACCTCTGACATGGCTCATGTTGTTCAGAGTCAATATATAGTAAGTTCTGATATGACAGTGAAGCAAGAAACCTCTGACTTAGCTCAAGTTGGCTTGATATCAGAAGATAAGGAAAAGGAAACCTCTGACATTGCTCACGTTAAACCTTCAAAGATACTCTTACCAGGATTTACCAAAGATAAACAGGCTCAACCTTTGAAGACTGCAACTAGTGGTTTTGAAGCAAGAGTTGTTACAGGAAAGGAAGCAAGAGATAAATCTGGATTGGGTAGTTCTGATGAAAGAAGAGTACATAACACTACCGATGATCCAACTTCCTTAAGTGAACCAGGTGTTGGAGCAACTCCTGAAAGATTGAATCGAATTGAATCTGTACAAATGGTTTACCATACCTTCTTGAAAGAGCATATCTTGTTATATTTTATGACAGATGGAAGGGTATACCAGATTAAGCAGAATGTTATACCACTGAAGTATTTTGAGGAACTGGAATATGTTCTATTTCTACTTCAAGTGAAAGACATATTAACATATAGTGTTGCAGGATATTTAAAGTCTCAAATTCAAAGACAGAAGAAGCTTTATTCTGTAAAGTCTGACGGCACATACTGTCCCAAGTATAGAGATCATAAAGGTGATATTGTCGATATGAAGCCTAACTCTGCTAAAATTATAACTACTTTTCTGGGTTATAAAGCTGTGGAATTCAATCTAGAGTCTGACAAGGCATATCTGATTAGACTAGATCAGGAGATAAGAAAAGCTAAGATAAATGATCTCAGAGCAGCTATTTTTCAAACTGGAGAAGATACAGCTGAATTGATAAATGCTAAAAGGGGGATGGTTAATGAACTTGAATATGCTGAGAGATGTTTGTTGAATAGTCATCTTGTGTACACTGAACTACGCTTTGGTTTACTTCTTAGTCTCAAGGGATAATTATAAGGGCTCTACTGGGTATAGGAATTTGTACACGAAGATAGTGTATGATCAATAAAGGATCTATCCCTTCCAGTGAAGGAAGAGAATGTTCAATGCTGATCCACTTATGCTAGTTCAGGAATCTTTGGCCAGAGTGAATGAAATTAGAAAGGAGTTTCTAATTTACATTAAATAGAACTAAGCATAGTGAATGGGAAAGCAAATGATTAAATAAGATAGGCTTGACACAAGTTCCATGCCTTGTATTTAATCGTGACATTGCAGGGTAGAAGGAATTGATTGTACGGTAACTACTCACTGAATAGGTTCTTGGTATTCTAAGCAGTGAATTCGTATTATCCGGATAGTCGCGATATGCTGAGAAGTATCCCTCATGATGTAGAATAAATAAGATTAATTAATTAATCATATTTAATGAATTAGAGAATTTATATAAATAAGGATAAAATAGTTTTATTATTATTTATTTCTACTACCGGCTTAATATTGAACCTACAGGGTCACACCATAAAAGAGAATGATTTAATGGTGGAGGAATTAATTAATAATGGCTGATAATTATTTATTTATAAAATAAATAATTAATTGGCAAATTTAATAATTGATTAAATGAGATTTAATTGATTATAAATTAATTAAGAAAATGTTCTTAATATTATTAATTAAGAATTTAATTTTTGGAAATTAAATCAAGTGAGAGAATTATTTCTAAAGAGTTTAGAAAAAGGATTAATAATTAAAAGGTGTTTTAATTATTAGTGAGAATAATAAAGGGTTAATAATAATAATATTTTATGGGAAAATTTTCAGCTGAAAATTTTGCCTATAAATATACTATTATAGACCCTATTTTTGCCTCAACCAAAAAGATTTACAAAATCCTAATTCTCTCCATCTCCTCCCCCTTCTTTACATCATTTTCTTGGTGGATACAGGTGGAGTGCTTCACACTTGAGGAGAAGCTGCTAAGGATCTCCGTTCATCGTTTTTTGATCGCCATTAAAGACCTCCATCTTTCCATTAACGTAAAGCTTCTTAAGGTAAACATACGGAACTACGAATTAAATATTAGTTTTTGCATGGATCCTGCAGAGGGTTTCGGGGTTTTTTTTAAGATTTAAATTTATGTTTTCGCTGCGTTTATGTGCGAAAAACCCTTCAATGGCGTCAGAGCTACTTGCGAAAAGTTTTTAATTCGTTTATGTTTTTAACTGTTTTCGATATATGAGCATGTACGTGATTCGCCATGATTTGATGTTGATATAATATGCTTATACATGTATGGTTTTGAATATTTGATATTCATGTGAGTTGTATAATCATAAGATGATTATGTAATCTGTATATATACTGATATATACATGATTTATGTGGGTGAAGGACAAATTTAGCCTATTTTTACACAAAATTGACAAAAATAACCAATTTCTGAAAAGTTGGCCAACTTTGGCCGATGGGATACCCAACTGTCAGTGGAGTATCCACTTTATATAAGATACCCAACTGCCAGTGGAGTATCCCATATATGAAATACCCAACTACCAGTGGAGTATCTTATACAAATTGGGATACCCAACTGACAGTGGAGTATTCAATCGGCCAAAATTGGCCACTTTTTTCAGAATGACTATTTTTGTTAATTTTTTTCAAAAATCGGCTATTTTTGTCATTTTTTCGATTTATGTTTGTTCTAATTATAAGAATCATATTAGATACGGATTCTGAATTGGCTGCTGTAGATTTGCTGAAATCTGGGTCCGGTGTCCGATTTACGCAAACGAATACCTTATTCCATAGGTAAACGAGCGTCTGAACAAAACTGATAGCAAAAGCTATCAATGACTCGTCTGTAAGGCATTTGACGTCGTTTACTTCCCGTGAACAGTGATTCTTGTTTTTCTGATTTGATTCTGATTTTTCTGATTTTTGTCATATTTTCTTTTTATGATTAGATCATGGATAATATGATATGTTAAGATCAGATTATGTGTTTTAACATGCTTTTATGTGTTGTATGAGCATGGTGGATGGTTATGGCCTTTCGACCTTAGTGTAATGGTTTTGGTTTTGGTTTTAAATACGACTTGCATGTCGTCAATCTTTGTAATCATAAATCTCGAATGTAACTCGAGTTATTCTTGTAAGTTCATTAGATTAGTTTTACTTATCAATCATGTAATGTAATTGAAGACTCAAGAAGGCTATCCAATGGAGGTGATACAAAGAAGAAGACGAGGTATACAAGAAGTCTAAACAAAGAAGAAGACTTATGTAATAAGTAGTTGTATTTATTTCCATCACCATATTAGATTGACCTTGATCTTTATCATGAGCTTGATAAAGATCACATAGGATGGGGCCATAACCAAACACATTTACTTTATTGCACTTTACATTTACTTGTTTATTTAATTTTATATATGAGATATATGCCTATGTTTACCATGCGATGATAGATTTAGGTGAACTTAAATCAATATAAGGCGTGCTCTAGAAAATCTAGAATATGAATCATTTCTTGCCTTAACAATAAATATTATGAATACGATCATGAGATTCTTGTGTTTATGAAACACGTAATTGAATATGAATTTTCAATATTGAGAGAAAGGATGATTCTAACAACAGATTTCTATCTGTAAGAAAGGGTTATTAAGTGACGCCTCTTGACAATGCTCCACCCGATCTGGGAATCATCTGATTATCGATTATTGATTTGAAATATTTAATTTAAAAGGAAGAATCTCTTTATAATATGATTATGATTGTAACGTAATATAATCCCTCCAAAATTAAATAATATCAAGTAGTAATTGGCCAATGACACAACGAGCTTGTGTCGGTCATAGCCTTCCAACATGATTGAAAGTGATTCTTATTTTTAAATCAATGTCGTTTCATGCTACAGCCGAGGGCTTTGATTTCGAAATAAGAAATACTTGTCTATTATATAGAGATGTATACATTGAATTAGAATCTAAAGGTCGGTACATGCTACAGCCGTGGGCCGTTGGAGACTGATTCAATTGTACGAAATGTTGGGTTAGACTTGACTTAGAATATTGAGTTTGTCGTGCCACAGTCGTGACTCAATTATTCAAGAGGCTAAACTTATATTAGGGAATAACATAATATGTAATTGACAAGAGTTATCTGCCTATTGAACATCACATGACGTTTTGTGCCACAGCCGAGGTTGTGTGATGGAATGTAGGATCCCTATTCCCACTAGCATTATGAATGCTTAATTTTCACTTAGGGGGTTGAAAAAAATTAGATAAACTAGTGGGAGACACTTATGAATAAAGACCCGATTCATATAGTGTTTTGAAATGAAATTGAATATTTGCTAAGTGTTGTTATGTGTTTATCATTTACAGATTTACTATATTCGTCATGTCTTCTGCACTATCACTCTAGAGCATACTAGATGCTCACAAGTTGACTGGTCCTAATTTAGCTGTTTGTTTTCACTGTAACAAGTTAGGGCACTGGAAGAGGAACTGCAAGGTTTACCTTGCAGAATTCAAGAAGAAGGGTAGTGAGACTACCGCTTCTGATTCAGGCATGTTCATGATCGAAGGTAATATGTCACTAGGTCAAATTTCTACTTGGGTATTAGATACCGCCTGTGGTTCTCATATTTGCAATTCGTTGCAAGGACTAAAGGGAAGTAGGACTCTTGAAAAAGATGAGGTGATTCTACGTATGGGAAATGGAGCAAGGGTTGCGGCCATATCTGTAGGATCATTTAGTTTACATATGCCTACGGGCAAGACTATTATTTTGAATAATTGTTATTACGTTCCCTCTATTATGAGGAATATTGTTTCTATTCCTATGTTGGATGTGGATGGTTTTTCATTTATTATTAAGAATAATGAATGTTCTATCCTCAGAGATAATGTTCTTTTTGGACGTGGCATTTTAAATAATGGTCTGTATGTATGTGACATAGAGCATGATTTACTGCAGATTGAACAAACCAATAAAAGAAAACGAGATTATGAAAATATGACCTATTTATGGCACTGTAGGCTAGGTCATATTAGTGAAAATAGACTGCGGATATTGCATAAGGAAGGGTTACTTGACCCCTTTGATTTTGAATCATATCCTACATGCGAGTCTTGTCTATTGGGTAAAATGACCAAATCTCCATTTAATGGACATGGAGAGAGGGCTGCAGATTTGCTAGGATTGATACACACAGATGTATGTGGACCAATGTCTACGCAAGCCATGGGTGGATTTTCGTACTTCATTACTTTCATAGATGATAGATCTAGATTCGGATATGTGTATTTGATGAAACACAAGTCTGAAGCCTTTGAAAAGTTCAAAGAATATAAACATGAAGTGGAGAAACAAACCAAACAGAGTATTATAACTCTTCGATCAGATCGAGGTGGTGAATACTTGAACAAAGAGTTTCTAGATTATCTCAAAGAAAATGGTATAGTCACCCAGTGGACTCCTCCATATACTCCACAGTTAAATGGGGTATGTGAAAGGAGAAATCAAACTTTGTTAGACATGGTTCGGTCCATGATGAGCTATGCGAATCTTTCAGTATTCCTATGGGGTTATGCATTGGAAACCTCATCATATTTACTGAATAAGGTGTCTTCCAAATCTGTTCCTCAAACACCATATGAGATATGGAAAGAATGGAAACCGAGTCTTAAACACGTTAAAATTTGGGGATGTCCAGCTTATGTCAAGAAAGTTGACCTAGATAAGCTGGAATCTCGATCCGTAAAATGTAATTTTGTGGGATATCCTAAAGAGACTTTGGGGTATTACTTTTACACCGATCATCGGGTGTTTGTCTCCAGACATGCTACCTTCTTGGAAAAGGAGTTTATCCTTGAAGGAAACAGTGGGAGCAAAATTGAACTTGATGAAGTTCAAGAAGCACAAACTACTACGGATCAAGTGGAAACACCTGTTCAGACTGAACAACCTTCTGTGTAACAACCCATTCGTAGGACAGGGAGAGTGTCTCGCCAACCTGAGAGGTATTATGGCCTTTTCATTGAGAATGACAATGAGTTGTCAATCATTGATGATGACGACCCTGTGACCTATAATGAGGCTATGAGTAGTATTGACTCGGAGAAATGGCATAGTGCCATGAAATCCGAAATGGAATCTATGTATACCAACCAAGTATGGACTCTGGTTTAGGCGCCTGAAGGTGTTAAGCCTATTGGGTGCAAGTGGGTATACAAAAGAAAGATTGGAGCAGATGGCCAGGTGGAGACTTACAAGGCCAGGCTCGTGGCAAAAGGATTCAAACAAAGGCAAGGGATTGACTTTAATGAAACTTTTTCGCCTGTAGCCCTGTTAAAATCAATTTGGATTTTGCTTGCGATTGCTGCTTACTACGACTATGAGATCTGGAAAATGGACGTGAAAATGACCTTCCTCAATGGGGAACTTGAGGAGGAAGTGTATATGACACAGCCAGAGGGTTTTCTTTCTAAGGGAAATGAACACCTAATGTGTAAGCTGCTGCGAACCATATATGGTTTAAGGCAAGCTTCTCGTAGATGGAACATCCGTTTTGATGAGACAATCAAAGAGTTTGGTTTTATCAAAAACATAGATGAACCATGTGTCTACATGAAGGTTAGTGGGAGTGCGATAACATTTCTTGTATTGTATGTGGATGACATACTTCTTATAGGAAATGATATACCGATGCTACAATCAGTCAAAGTATGGCTATCAAAGAACTTCACCATGAAGGACTTGGGAGAAGCATCCTATATTCTCGGTATGAAGATCTATAGAGATAGATCTAGAAGAATGATAGGTCTTACCCAGGGTATATACATCCAGAGAGTGCTTAAAAGGTTTAGCATAGAAAACTCCAAAAGAGGTCTCATACCGATAAGCCATGGAGTGTCCCTTTCCGAAAAAATGTCTCCTAAAACACCTGAGGAAAGAGAGCGTATGAGTAAGATTCCTTATGCTTCAGCAATAGGATCTATCATATACGCGATGTTGTGTACAAGGCCTGATGTTACTTATTCAATTAGTGTGACGAGCAGATATCAGTCCAATCCAGGTGAAGACCACTGGAAAGCAGTGAAAAACATCCTTAAGTACTTGCGAAGGACTCAGGACATTTTTCTTATTTTTGGTGGTGAATCTGAGTTAAAAATAGAGGGTTATACTAACTCTAGTTTTCAATCAGAAAGTGATAGCAAATCCATGTCAAGGTACGTGTTTACTCTGAATGGTGGTGTGATTAGTTGGAAGAGTTCCAAAAAGTCTACAACGGCTGACTCCACAGCGGAAGCAGAATATATAGCTACAAGTGAGGCTGCAAAAGAAGCCTTTTGGATGAGGAAATTTGTTTCTGAGTTGGGAGTTGTTCCTAGCGTTGAAGAGCCTATTGTGTTGTATTGTGATAACGACGCAGCAATAGCACAAGCCAAGGAACCTAGGTCTCATAGAAATTCCAAACATGTCCTGCGACACTTTCATCTGATTAGGGAGATTGTTGAAAGAGGAGATGTCAACGTCGAGAGAGTTGACACACATAACAACGTAGCAGACCCACTCACAAAGCCACTTTCTCAGAGTCACTTTGATCGTCATAAAGACAAGATGGGTATTAGATATCAGAGTGATTGGCTTTAGTACAAGTGGGAGATTGAAAGAGATATGTCCTAAGTCCAATCATGTATGAGGATTTAGGAATAACTTTTATGTAATCTGTTTTGATTTTATTGATATTAATAAAAGGCTTATTTTGTTTTTATTGCGGACTCTATCTATTTAAATGTTTAAATAAGATATACCACAGTTTAGAGTAAAGCTTTTGATGGATTGTGATGAGATCATAATAATGAGACCTAAAAGATGATAACTCTAAACTTAAATAGTTCCTGGTCGTAGGATTACTAACTGGTAATTAATAATCCGCAAAGATCGGTATATACTATGCTTGCTTCATTATGAAGGATGTTTGTTCTCATAGACATTTGTGTGGTGACACTATAGCTAGTATGTAGGTGCTTATTATAGAATAAGTTCACTGAACATGACTCACACAGCTGAACAACTGATGGAGTTCACTCACGTATCAGCAGTTGTTCATATAGTGATAGTTGTACAGGTATCCTTAGACTTGAGGTCATCATAGTCATCTTGTGTACACTGAACTATGCTTTGGTTTAGTTCTTAGTCTCAAGGGACAATTATAAGGGCTCTACGGGGTATAGGAATTTGTACACGAAGATAGTGTAGGATTAATAAAGGATCTACCCCTTCCAGTGAAGGAAGAGAATGTTCAATGCTGATCCACTTATGCTAGTTCAGGAATCTCTGACCAGAGTGAATGAAATTAGAAACGAGTTTCTAATTTACATTAAATAGAACTAAGCACAGTGAATGGGAAAGCAAATGATTAAATAAGATAGGCTTGACACAAGTTCCATGCCTTGTATTTAATCGTGACATTGCAGGGTAGAAGGAATTGATTGTACGGTAACTACTCACTGAATAGGTTCTTGGTATTCTAAGCAGTGAATTCGTATTATCCGGATACTCGCGATATGCTGAGAAGTATCCCTCACGATGTAGAATAAATATGATTAATTAATTAATCATATTTAATGAATTAGAGAATTTATATAAATAATGATAAAATAGTTTTATTATTAATATTTATTTCTACTACTGGCTTAATATTGAACCTACAGGGTCACACCATAAAAGAGAATGATTTAATGGTGGAGGAATTAATTAATAATGGCTGATAATTATTTATTTATTTATGAAATAAATAATTAATTGGCAAATTTAATAATTGATTAAATGAGATTTAATTGATTATAAATTATTTAAGAAAAGGTTCTTAATATTATTAATTAAGAATTTAATTTTTGGAAATTAAATCAAGTGAGAGAATTATTTCTAAAGAGTTTAGAAAAAGGATTAATAATTAAATGGTGTTTTCATTATTAGTGAGAATAATAAAGGGTTAATAATAATATTATTTTATGGGAAAATTTTCAGCTGAAAATTTTGCCTATAAATATACTATTATAGACCCTATTTTTGCCTCAACCAAAAAGATTTACAAAACCCTAATTCTCTCCATCTCCTCCTCCTTCATTACATAGTTTTCTTGGTGGATACCGGTGGAGTGCTTCACACTTGAGGAGCAGCTGCTAAGGATCTCCGTTCATCGTTTTTGGATCGCCATTAAAGACCTCCATCTTTCCATTAACGTAAAGCTTCTTAAGGTAAACATACTGAACTACGAATTAAATATTATTTTTCGCATGGATCCTGCAGAGGGTTTCGGGGTTTTTTTTAAGATTTAAATTTACGTTTTCGCCGCGTTTATGTGCTAAAAACCCTTCAGTTTCACCTATGTTCAAGGCATGTGAAGTTAACTTCAGTGAAAAAGAGCTGATTATCAAGCAAGACATTGCTGATGAAGATAATGAGAAGAAAAATGCAAAAGAAACTCAATCCCCCAAAGCTGAAGAAAATCTCATGGACAACTAAGGTTCCAAGACACCTGTCAAAGAAACCAAAACTGAAGATGCAAGAAAGAAGAAGAAAAATAGAAATGGGAAAATTGGGATAAACAAAAGCAACAATTTTTCTTATGTTGCAGATGATCCAAGAAAGAAATGTGAGAAATGTGGCTCTATGAATCATCCAACTCACCTTTGTAAAAAGGTTGTTAACAAGCCAGTTGAAGGAGCCTGCAAATACAATGAAGCAGAAGTAAATGATCCCCACTCATTCTGTGACAAGTTTGATTGCATCCCTTGCAACTTGAAAGTGATGAAAAGTTGCCAAAAACTGATAGTAGACCTTAAAAAAACAAAAATTGGGTCTACAACAGATAGGGAAAATGCACTACAGTCAATGAATTCTATTTTATCTGAAACAACTCATTCTACTTCTGTTAAATTAGTTAATAAGAAGAAAGTGCCCAACACTACTTGGGTTGCTAAACACATTTAAAACTCATTGTGTGCAGGGCAAAATGAAGAAGGTCATATGGATCAGAGACAGTGGATGTTCCAGACATATGACAGGTGATAAGGCTCTGATATCACAATTTGAGGAGAAGGTTGGCCCTTTGGTGACCTTTGGAGACAACAACAAAGGATTTACAATGGCATATGGTAAGATTGTTTCTGAAAATGTTGTCATTGATGATGTAGCACTAGTAGCTGGTCTTGAAGGAATCTTCTCAGTGTCTGCCAATTTGTAGATAAAGGCTTTGAAGTTTTATTCAACAAAGAAGAGTACACTTCTATCAGCAAGAAAAATTTGTGAAGTTGCTCTGAAAGGAGCAAGAAAAGGAAGCTTATTTGTTACAGACTTGGACTCAGCAAATAAGGATGGAACTTATTGCTTCTACACCAAGGCATCAGAAGAAAAAAACAAGCTATAGCATCAAAAGATGTCTCACTTGAATTTCAAGGCAATCAACACCTTGGTGAAGAAGGGGTTTGTAAGAGACCTGCCTAATCTGTAGTTTGCTCAAGTTGAAGTTTGTGAATCTTGTTAGAAAGGAAAAATGAAACGATCAAGTCACATGTCAAAAACTGTAAATTCTATAAGTGCACCATTGCAACTTATTCACATGGACTTGTTTAGGCCAGTAAATGTCTTATCAATTTCAAGGAACAAATACGCACTTGTGATGGTGGATGACTTCTCAAGATAAACTTGGATAGAGTTCATGCACTCTAAAGATGAGACTCCAAATATCATAATTGAGCACATAAAGAAGATAGAAAAATAAGATGAAGATAAAAAATGTGTAAATAGATTAAGAAGTGATAATGGAACAGAATTCAGAAATGCAACATTAAATGAAAATTTCAAAAACAAAGGCATTTTTCAAGAGTTCTCTGCTGCTTGAACACCTCAACAAAATGGGGTAGCTGAAAGAAAGAATAGAACATTGGTAGAGGCTGCTAGAACAATGCTGCAAGATGCCAAGTTGCCAATAAGTTTTTGGGAAGAAGCTGTTAACACTGCATGCTACACTCAAAATAGATATCTCATTAACAAAGCTCATGGCAAATCACCTTACTCAATCTTGTCTAAGAGAAAGCCTACTATAAAGCATCTTCATGTGTTTGGAAGCAAGTGTAATATTTTAAAAGTCAACTCTGAATATGTGGGAAAATTTGACTCAAAAGTTTTTGAAGAAATTTTTCTGGGATATTCATTGGAGAGAACTTCCTACAAGGTCTATGTGATTGATCAAAAGAAGATTATTGTTGAGCAAGATTGAAGCTGTACGTATAACTCAACAATACTGGTTTGGATAACTCAATATAGAACAAGGATTTTGAAATAATTTATGTCCCACTAGGATCAGTACAGATTGGTTATTGGGTAGATGCACAAAAGTTTTTGTTAGCTTCAGTGAAGAAGACGTCAACAGTGATCCGTATGAATTTCATTAATATGTTCAGACATCGGAGGAATAAGGTTGGAGTCATTCAAAGCAGTTATCAGAATCAGTGTGAAGACCTCAAGGGTTCCTAGTGTAGTTGGTTATATTTGGTAGAAGACTTAACAGTGGTTTGTACGGGTATAATACGAAGGCCTGAGAGCGGAACTAGTTGTCTGTGAACCAGACCCATGCACGAGACGTCAGTTATCCGTGAAATGAAATGGAGTATTATTTTTAGGAACACTGTAATGTGGTTTTTGTACTCGAGAAGTCTGGAAATATATTAAGGTACAAAATCCCGAAGATTAGAAGGCTAGCAGATACAAAGGAGTACATCCCGAGGGTTTACTGGATTCATTTTTAATCAAGGACTGATTTTTTATTAAATGAATAAATGAAAAATCATTCATTCATTTATTTAATTTAATATCATAATTGATTTTAAAATAAATAAATTAATAGTTAATTTTTTATTAAATGAATAAATGAAATTCAAATCATTTATTTATTTAATTTAATATCAATATTTAATTTAAAAAATAAATTAATATTTGTTTTTAATTAAATATAGAAATGAAATATTATTCATTTATTTATTTATTATATTAAACAAATATTTTAATTATTTCTTAAAATCAAACAGCCAGCCATGCAAGCAATATTCGACAAAGAGAGAAACAAAGAAACTTGAATTGAATAAAGAAAACAAACATACGTAAAGAAGTCAAGTGGCAGCTCTTTGTTATGTTATATAGCTCGTGGGCCCGCATGTAACAAAACAAAGATTGAAAAAGAGTTTGGCAACTGCGTGTAGTTCTTTGGCTGATCCCACGCACGCGTAGGCGTGACACCAGCTTGGATAAAAGGGGGTTTAATCCCAATTTTTATAATAAGGGGTTCAAATAATTTTATCCATATGAGTGTTCTTATATAGATAAATTATTCATTTTGTTTTGAAAGCATCTCCTCTATTTTTTTCTTTGGCGCGTGCAACACAACAGCTCCCCTGGCGTCTGCAGTTTTCCCTCGCGTAAATTCTCTCCTGTGCATGCATGTGTGCGTCGCAGGATAAATTCCTACAAGGAGTTGCAGGTTGAACTAAAAATACAAGAATTGGGTCGCAAGTTATATTAAAAGATTTGAGAATGTGAGTCACGGGTTGGAAATTAACACATGTCGCAGATTGTGTATCTATTCTGAGTCGCAGGTTGAATATGGTTGCCAGTTAAATTGATCGCAGGTTACAATTTTCACAAGTTGTCAAACCAAATTTGTAGGACAAAAATCAGCCACGTGTACACTTCTCTCTCCGACCTACCAATCTATGTAATCAATCAGTAGCAAATTAGATCTAAATCTTCTCCATTTTTACAACAGTGCGAACCTCTTGAAAAATAAACTCAGCACTCTTGAAAGCTTCATTTGACAAGGAGAGATCATGCCCAATTTGTTCCATACCATTTAAAGTCTTACAAACTTGTAGCACTCATTATTTAAAACTCCCTTGATTGTATTTAACATCTTTTGATTAGAGCTTTAAATTCTTAGAGTGATAATAGAACCCTAGATTGATAGTTATTATTTTTGATTCTCTCTATATTTGTTGCTCCGAATATTTGTATTTGGAGTTGTAAGCAACCCTTTACAGTTTAATTTCTTAATAACAAGAATTATTCCGTGAATCTCCTTGTGTTTGTTTATTTTGTTTTTGAGTTTTATTTTCCGCTGCAATTAATTAACGAAAACGAATAACCTACATTCACCCCCCTCTGTATGTAACTTTTGGACCTAACAATTATGGAAAGCACAAATGTGACTTTTGATGATGACAAGTGTCCAGACTCGGAATGACTTGATGATAATGAAGCTGAAGCCCTTGCATTTGAAAACCTCAACATTAATAGTGATTCTGATGAAGAAGATAAAGCTATTGCACAATAGATGATGAATGAAGAGACTACTGAACTGGAAAATCATGGGAATGGAAGCTCATCTCAAACACCTGAATTTGATAACACAAACTCAGGGGGAGAAAGAGAAGAAGGATCTACGAATCATACCAATGATGAAGAAAATGATGAAGGCATAAGTCAACAAACTCACACAAGGATGTGGGATATAAATCACACTAAAGAAGCGATTATTGGTGATCATATTGCTGGTGTGAGAACTATAAGTGCAACTGCTAATGAGTGCCTACATGCATGCTTTTTATCTCAAGTAGAGCCCAAGAAAACCGAAGAAGCTCTAATGGACCCTAATTGGATATCTGCAATGCAAGAGGAGCTTATTCAGTTTGAAAGAAACAAAGTTTGGGAGCTAGTTCCTACACCAAAGAATAGAAGTGTAATTGGAACAAAATGGGTATTTAGGAACAAGATGGATGAAAATGGTGTAGTTACCAGAAACAAAGCAAGGTTGGTTACAAAAGGCTACTCACAGGAAAAGGAATTGATTATGATGAAACTTTTGCTCCAGTTGCAAGACTTGAAGCAATAAGAATTTTTCTAGCATTTGCTGCACATTTAAATTTCAAAGTGTATCAAATGGATGTTAAGAGTGCCTTCCTAAATGGTGAGTTTGAAGAAGAAGTGTATGTGCAACAGCCACCTGGCTTTGAAGATCCAGAATCTCCAAATTTTGTGTACAAGTTACTCAAGGCTCTATATGGACTAAAGCAGACACCTAGAGCTTGGTATGATACATTGTTAGAATTTCTACTTAAACATGGTTTTACTAGAGGTACCATAGACAAGACTCTCTTCTACAAAAATCATGGTGATGATATGATCCTAGTTCAGATCTATATGGATGACATTATCTTTTGTTCTACAAATGAAAAGCTTTTCCAGAGATTTTTTATGCTTATACAGAGTGAATATGAAATGAGCATGATGGGGGAATTAAGTTATTTCTTGGACTTCAAGTTAGTCAAAGAAGTGATGGGATCTTCATCATCCAAACTAAGTATGTCAATGATTTATTGAAAAAGTTTGGTATGATTGATTGTTCACCTGCTTCTACACCTATGTCTATAGCAACAAAGTTGGATGAAGATAGTAAAGGCAAGAGTGTAGATATTTCAAGTTATAAAAGAATGATTGGATCATTGCTTTACTTAACTGCAAATAGACCAGACATCATGTTTGCAACATGTTTATGTGCAAGATTTCAAGCCAATCCAAAAGAATCACATTTGATGGTTGTAAAGAAGATTTTCAGATACTTGAAGGGGACTCCAAACTTGGGATTATGGTATCCTAAGGGAACTGGTTTTGAAGTTGTTGGCTACACAGATGCAGATTTTGTTGGATGCAGGGTTGACTAAAAAAGCACTAGTGGAAGTTATCATTTTCTTGGACAAAGACTTGTATCCTGGTATAGCAAGAAAAAACCATATGTGTCAACTTCTACAACAGAGGCTGAATACATAGCTGCTGGGAGTTGATGTGCTCAAGTGCTTTGGATTAGAAATCAGCTAATGGACTATGGCCTAGTGTTACACAAAATTCCAAATTATGTGTGACAATACTAGTGCTATATCTATAGTGGCTAATCCAGTTAATCATTCTAGAACAAAGCACATTGATGCAAGGTACTATTTTATTAGAGAACATGCTACAAATGGTAACATTGAGCTTATTTTTGTTCCAACAGAAAAACAATTAGCTGACATTTTTACTAAACCTTTGGATGAAGTAACTTTCACTAGACTTGTAGGTGAATTTGGAATGCTTAATTCTTCAACCTAAGGCAAGATTTTAGCTAATGTTTTGCAGCAGATTAATTTCTGGTAAATCAACATTAATTTGATTTAATTGAAAATTAACTGAAATATGAACTATAAATATTTCAGAAATCTCTGCATATTTATTTTTCAAATTTCAGAATTTAGCTTGGAATTTTTCAAATTCTAAGTAAACTACTCAGTTGTTAATTTACATCTTTAATATGTAAAATTAACATAAGGCAGAATTAAAGTGATCAAAAGTATATAGAGAACTGAGTTCTCGATAAGTCTAACTGACTTGTCGATAAGTCATTTTAAGACTTCTCGAGTGAGTTCTCGATAAGTCAATTTACTGACTTCTCGAGCGACTTCTCGATAGCTTTATTATGACTTATCGATAAGTCGTTATAGAGTTTTGTACAAGTACGAACTTACAGAGTTCTCTACAATTATCTTTTTAGACTTATAGATAACTCAGAACTAAAATAATTTAATTTAATAAATTATTTTAGTCAAATACTTTTGGCAAAATTATTCTGATTTTATTTTGATTTATTCAAATAAAAATTGGAATCAATTCAGTTCATTTTGGACAAACTGGGTATTTATTTGACATCTCGATAATCTTGTTTTTTAGTTCTCTACAAGAATTAATAAAGTGACTTATCGATATGTTTTTTATATTTCAAAGTGACTTCTCGATAAGTATACTTCAAACGTCTATTTTTGACTTCTCGACAAGTCATTTGCTTTTACTATAAATAACCAGACATCTCGATACATATACATACTTACACCTTCGAGATCTTAAGTGACCTAGCTTTTCAATCCAAAACCGATTTCTCTCTCATTTTTACTCATTTCTCACTAATTTTTCTTACCCATTCACTCTCACTAAACAACAATGGAACTCAATATTCTTAGAGCTACTATCCCAAAGAAAGGAACAAACTACCTAGCTTTTACCGATGCTAACCAAGCCCCTAATAGTTTTAAGAGGTTTGTAAAATTCTTTTCTGAATCCTACCTTGAAGGAGCTTTAACTGCTAACCCAGTCTTGTACTTGGATGTTCTGCATGAGTTTTGGATAACAGCTGTAATAAGGACTGTTATGAATGCCAACTTTGTATCTCTGTTGGTAACTTGCTCAGTTGGAGGTCAACAGATAGAGTTCAATGAGCAAGATGTGAATATATCTTTGGGTCTTCCAACTGCAAACTTAGTGGAGGTGCCAACCCAGGAGGAACTGACTGAGTTTATGGACTTCATCAACTATGATGGAAGAATCAACTTGTCAAGCTTGAACATGACAAACTTAAGGAAAGAATGGTCCTTTGTGTTTGATTCTGTAGTGAGGGTCTTCACATGCAGGAAGACGGGGTATGACAACATTTCAAGTGTAGTGCAGAAGCTGGTGTACTCAATAGCCCACAATAGACACTTGAATGTTGGTCTATTGATCCTGGAAGAACTTGCAACCAGGATGACCATGTCCCAATCTGCTAGAGGTAAGGAAATTTTCTTTCCTAAATTCATTATGTCTACTTTAAATCATAAAGTAACAGACATACAATTGTTAAATGGTATAGATAGCACCAAATAGGAAATTGAAGCAAGTGTCCAAAATAATATTTGGTTCACTTAGTACAAAGAACAAGGTAAATGTGAGTCTGAAAATCACTTCATTCATGATGGAGAGATTTAGGACTTATCCTTACCCAATGCCTGACATGAGATCAAATGCACAGTCTAGCACAGCTATGATCCCTGAACATGTGGAAGTACAAACATAGGAACACCCACAGGGACCTTCCCAAGCTGAGACCACTTCTTCAACCCAACTAGCAGCTAGGAAACCAACCACTTCATCCTCTCAAAAGGGTGAGGTGAGTAAAAAGAAGAGAAAGGAGATAACCTTAACATCAATAGATGAGAGTGGTGAGGATCAAACACAAGCTGAGCCACCCTTGGTCAGAAAGACAAAGAAGGCTGAACAAACTGAGTTGGCCACTCAAACCACCTCTGTATCCTCCCAAAAGGATGCAGTTGTAAAAATGGGGACTAAACAGACTCTAGATAAATTATCTTAATAGGATGTGTCTATTGAAAAGAGCATTCACCCCAATGCACCCTGTATAGAGTTTGCACATCCAATACCTGAAGAAATTCAAGTGTATGGTAGGAGAAATAAGGATGGCAAACACTGTGAGAGCACATCTATTGAAGCTCCCTCATCCATTCAGGGGGAGCTGTCAACACTCAATTCTAAGCAACAAATCTTAATCTCACAAATTTTTTCCTCACCTACAGCACTTGAATCCATTTCTCAAGTGCAAGCTGTTAGGAAATGAATAACACACATATGGGGGGGGAATGTGTTTTATTATTTTTGGGCTTTTCTTGAATTTTTATGGTTGAACAAAGTAAATTAAATCTTGTAGTAAAATATGTTCATGCAGAAATTAAGCTTGCAGAAAATAAAAACTCAAATCTTCAAAATTCACTTAATTTTATATTAAAATTAAGACTGTTTTGCTACAAAATTTCTAGGCTCTTTTTTGATAAAGAGCTTAGCTTCTCCTTGAGAGTGTTCCAAGAAATTTGATCTAAATTGTTACTACTGACTAAAGGACCAGTGTTAACTTTATAATTCAGTTAATTGCTGGTTTACACAGTGTATAATAAGACATGCTATTAGCTTTTCTAAACTGTACTTGTCATTTCTATTTATAGAAAAGTAGATCTTCCATTTCTGGCTTAGCATATCTTTAGCATCATGTGATAATTTTAATCTTCCTCTGTCAGTTAATCTTCACCATTGATCTTGCACATTCTTCAAGCTGCTTTTTGTAGACTTGTCAATCCAGCTGTTTGGATTGTTTGTTGATTGTTAATCTTGAATATTGAACTGGTATGTGATTTTGTACTTTGAGAATTTTACTCGAGATCTTCAATTAGGCACATAGAGATCTTGACATCTCGATAAGTATAATGACTTATCGAGATCTCTAATGCTCTAGTGAATTTGACTTATAGAGGTCTTTGAGTTCTCGAATGAAACTTTAGCTTGTCGAGATCTCTCAACATCATGTCTTCACTTTGCCTTGTCGACAACTTAGAGTTCTCTAGTGAATTTTGACTTATCGATATCTCTGAGTTCTCTAGTGGACTTTGACTTATCGATAACTCAGAGTTCTCTAATGACTATAGACTTGTCGATAACTCTGAGTTCTCTAGTGAAGAAATGACTTGTCAATATCTCCAATCTTCATGTCTTCTTGACTTATCGATATCTCACTGAGTTCTCTAGTAGCTTTCTTGACATCTCGATAAGTCATTTGGAGTTCTTGAATGACTTCTCTATAACACTAAATATGTGACTTGTAGAGATCCTGACTTAGAGTATTTTTATCCAAACAGATTTATTCAACTCCAAGCTTCTTCAAAATTCTTCTGAGGCATGATCTTTTTGATCTTCTTCCACATAGAATCCTTAGGCTTGATATTGTTTCAGGAAAAAGACTCCAATCTGCTCCTTTGCATTTTTATAGACTTTAAATGTTACAAGTATAAAATACAAATTAAGATAACAATACAACTTACTTAGGGTTGACAAAATGTCTTAGTCTTGTTAAAGTACATGTATGTCTTTTACAACAATCTCCCCCAATTTGTGAGAAGATTGCTTAACACAAATTCATGTCTGTTAACAAGACTAACCCCAAGTTTAAAATGATGGAAGATAAAATTAATACATAAAGCTTGATAGAATTATAACTTGTACAACATAAGATTCATAATGTTCAATGGTTACAAGTATCAGGTGAAGACAGTTTTTGTGTCTGCTTCTTCTCTAAGTTTATCCTTCAAGTGGTCAAGAATTTCAAGTTCTTTAATGATAGGTGTTCCACTTAGAGCTTCTACAACTTTTTGTCTTGCGGCCTTAGGATAACCATTGTCTAGAAACTTTATGCAGAATCTTGAGAATCCATCAGCTTTGATGTTTAGAAATCTCCCATCTTTGAAAATTCTACTTATTCCTTTTGCTTTCAACTCTTCAGATCTTTTTATGTACATATCTATTTCTTCACCATGCCTTCTTCTTCTTTCTTCAGTTTTAACCTCATTTCTTTTCTTTGTTTCCTCCCTTACAATCAACCATTCAACTAGAGCTTATCTCCATGCCCTTGTAGCAGTATCCTTTTTCCTTTAACAAACTTATCACTCTCTTAATTTTTGTGGGAGATAAAGAATCCATTAAGTTTTTTCCAAGAAGAGTGAATGTACCATCCTTATAATAAATTCTAACTTCTCTCAGGGATACAATCCAAACTCTAACAATTTCCTTAGCTAGATGTTGGAAATGGTCTTCATCTGAGGTGCACCAATTTAGAGGTAGAAAGTCAGACTTCTTAAAACAATTCCAGATGGCCCTTTCAGTGACTTCTTCTTTCTTTTTATACTTGACTTTCTTAGGTTTTCTCCCAACATATTTGAGCTTGAATTTTAGTGAAGGTTTGGCTAAAGTTAGGGTTATCATTTTCTTGAGATTAGTTTGGCTTGAGGTGATTGGAATTTTTAGGAAGGAGTTGGCTGTTTGTTTGTACAGAAATTTTGGCTTTAAGATTTGAAGTGGTTTAATGTTTGAGATAATTGATGTTGTAGGTTGAGCTGAGGTTTGAGTTGGTTGTGTTTGGATTTTTAGGGTTTTCTGAGTTCCTGAATCATCATGAGGCTTCCTGCTCTTTCTCTCACCTCTCCTCTTCATTTCTTCATCTTTCTTGTCATTCTCCTTCTTCTTCTCTCCACCCTTGCTGCCAGATGGCTTACTGGACTGACTTGGATTTGAGCTAGAAGGATTTTGATCACCTTTCTTCTGCTCATCATCATCCAAGTCATCCTTGTTGATTTGTGTTTTGGGTAAGTTGGCTTCTGCATTATCCAGATATCTTCTCAGTAGCTTTATCATTTCCATATCATCATTGTTCTTATTTTTCTTAGCTCTTAAGCCAGTTCCCAGGATCATGATAAGCTTTTTTTTGCTTATAACACATTGTTTGGGGATCTAAAAATGTTTGAAGTGATTGGTGTTTAGACAGATGTATGCTATACCCTTGCTTGGCTGTAGATATGCTTCAGGAAAAGCAGCCATTTGAGCATTCCTCAATTCAGTCAATATCAAGGTATCTTCATGAGTTATAACTTTGACTTTGTTGATGAAGATATTTAACTCAGATGCCCTCCTTGAGACAAGGTAATTGAGAGACACCTGCATAAATCTGTCTGTCCCTGAGTCATTTGCATTGATCACTATCCTATTATACAAAAAGTTGTCCTGATTGACTATGATCACTCTTATTAAATTAATTATCTTGTCCAGGGACTTCTTGTATGTGAAGTGATTATTATTGAGAGAAGCTTTTACAACTGTGAGTAGTTCATCAAACTCTCTGCTTAGACTAGGTCCTTCAGCAGCCCTAATAAGTCTCTCCATGTCAAGATCAACTTCTTTAGATTTATTTTTAACACCTTGGACTTGCTGTTGAGATGACCTTGATCGTGTCAACCTAGCCTCTATCTCCCCCTTAGTCTTGTTGACAGGCATTAGAAGGGGAGTGGGGATTTCACGCCTTACTTGTTCAGGCAAAGAAGGTAGTGGTATGTTGAGTTTACCCATGATGGCTCCCAAAGCTATAGAATTCTGCATTTGAAGATACTTATGAGAGTCCACCAGGGTTTGGATACCTGTTTGTTGAATCTTGAAAAGAGATGTCAAGGCCTGAACTTGTGCAGTGAGAGAAGAGTTGGAGTCTTGCAATGCTGTGACTTGACCTTGTAGAGACTGAATTTACAGATTTGTTGAAGTGGATCCAAGCTGATAAGAGCTGCTAGATGTGCCAAAGTGTTCTTCTATAACATGTTTGATCCCTTCCATTAGCAAAGATGAAGGCTTATATCTGCTCTGATGAAGTTGATCCAGCTGGACCTTGGTCTCATTTGAGTGAGTAATTTGTTGTTGTACCACTGTATGGAGATTGACGAAAGATAGTTTGAGGTTTTTGACTTCCTTCTCAATAGAGGCAAGATCCATTCTAGCCATTTGCTCAGTAAAATTCCTGAATTTAGTAGAGATCTGCTCTTGAGATGGTATGATCTTGTCCATTTTCTCATTCACCAGTTTTCTGATTCTGTCTTCATGGCCAGTAAGCTTGATTTCAAGAGCCTTACGAAACAGATGAAATGCTTTGAGCTGAGATTTGTATACATCTGTGATGGCATCATAGACAGTTTCCGGACTCAAGTATTTTGCATTGCTTCCCAGAATAGTAACATACTCTTATCTGAATCTGGACAGAACTTGATTCATCTCCAAGGCAAAATCATCAGACAGCCATGCATCCATATTTCCATCTTGCTCAGCATCATTGCTAATTTTCTCTTTTTTCTCCTCAACCTCTTCATTATAAGCAAGCATAATAGCTTGATAGTCCTGGTTGCTCATATTTGAAGTCAGGAGATGTTGTGAGATGTTGGCCAGCCCAGATATCTGCTCTACTAGTAGATTATCTACAAAAGCTGGTTGAGAAGCAGATTCTTGCAGCCACTGAGAGAGTATGTGAGGTTGTTGAGGTTGTGAGGTGGATGGTTTATCAGAAACACTTGTGACTGAGGTCACAGTTTGACTCACAGATTGCTCTGTGGTTTTGACAGTGTATTGTTCTCCACTGGTAGTGGGAACCTCCAGTTGAATCGGAGGAGATTTGATTAGGTTAATGTCATGTACACCAGCCTCAAACCCTTGTGTGTCTTGCAACACACTGGCACTTGAATGTGCTATACTTGCCTCCCCTAAGACAAGATCATGGGCAATTGTACTCCTAGCTTCAACTGCCAAGACGATTTCTGCTAGGGTTGTGAGGGGAGTTGTCCCTACATGAGGAACCTCGAATTGAACTAGAGAGGATTTAGATAGCTCCCCCTTAGAAGTACTACCCTCAATCCTTTCAGTCTGTGAAGACTGTTTTGCACATGAAGGTGCATTAGAAGTATCCATGGGGTCTTCAGTAATAACTGATGAATCCCCCATATTTTTTATGGTGTCATCAAGGTCTACCCCAGCATGTAGCCTCTCACCATCTAAATGGAGTGTCTGGGTGGTGAGCAAAGCTTCTTGAGCTAAGTCACTTGATTTTTGTTGTACTTAAGAAGTGGATTCAAGTGGAATTGGAGTAGAAGAAATTTGAGTCATAAGAATTTGGTGCTCAGTTGTGAGTGTTGACAGCTCTCCCTGAATGAATGAGGGGGCTTCAAGAGATGTGTCCTCATAGTGTGTGCCTTCCTTGTTTCTCCTACCATATACTTGAATTGCTTCTCGTGCTGGCTGTGCAGACTCACCACTAGTTGTTTTTACAACTGCATCCTGTTGGGAGGATGCAAAGGTGGCTAGAGTGGTTAGCTCAGGTTGCTTATTCCTTTTGCATCTCTTGACCAAGGGTGACTCTTTCTCAGTTATGTTCTCACCACTCTCAGTTACTATAGTTAAGGTTTCCCCCTTTCTCTTCTTTTTACTCACCTCATCCTTTTGAGAAGATGAGGTGGTAGGTTGCCTAGCTTCTAAGGGCTTTGAAAGAATGGTTGCAGCTTGGGAAGATCCCTGTGGGTGTTCCTGTGTTTGTACTTCCACAGATTCAGGGATCATAGTTGTGCTAGATTGATTACCCATGCTTCTCATGTCTGACATAGAATAAATAAAATAAGTCTTAAATCTTTCAATCATGAAAGGTGTTAACTTAAGACTTACTAGAACCTTATTCTTAGTAAGAAGTGATCCAAATAGAATTTTGGATACTTGCTTACAACTTCCAATTAGTGTTCTATTCACACCTTCTAGCATGTGTATGTCATTCACCTTATAATTTAAAGTTAACATAATAAATCTAGGCAAAAAGATCTCCTTACCTCTTAATTCCAATTGCATAGTCAACTTGGTGCTCAGCTCCTCCAATATGTAGTGTCCTACATTTATCTGTTTGTTGTGAGCCATCGAGTAGACCAGTTTCTGGACAACGCTAGATATGTTGTCAAATCCTGACTTTCTGCAAGTAAATGCCCTTATCACAGAGTCAAATAGGAATGACCATTCCCTCCTCAGATACTTCTTATTCATGCTGGCCAGATTAATCCTCTCAGAATAGTTTATGAAGTCCATGAACTCATGCAGCTCATCCTGAGTTGGAGCCTCCACCAGATTGTCAGAGGGAATTCCCAAAGCCTTGTTGACATCATCCTCAAGAATCTCCACTTGCTGCCCCTTAATTGTGCAGTTTATCACTATAGCGCAGCTTGATTCTTATGCACGACTGTCCTGGCTGTTGTTGTGTTCCAGAAATCACCTAGCACGTCTAAATACAGCACAAGATTAGCAGTTAGAGCACCTACAAAGTAGGTCTCTAAAAGGAACTTAACAAAGCACTGAAAAACTTCAGGTGCTTGATTTGCATCTAGAAATGCAAGAAAGTTGGTTTCCTTGGACATAAAGGGTACAAGATTGTTAGCCGCCATTGATATGAGTATGAACTTTAGTGGGTAAAAGAGATTTGTGAGAAAGAAGGGAAAATTAGAGAGAAATCGGTTTTGGATTGAAAGCTAGGTCACTTTAGATCTCGAAAGTTGTAAGTAAGTGTATGTATCGAGAAGTCTGGGTATTTATAGTAAAAGCAAATGACTTGTCGAGAACTCAAAAAAAGGATGTTTAGAATTGGACTATCGAGAAGTCATATTTAAGAAATGAAATACATGTCGAGAAGTCATTTTAAATTGCTCTTATAGAGAACTTAAAATTGACTTATCGAGATGTCAAATAAATACCCATTTTGTCCAAAAAGTGGACTAAATTAATTCTAACTTTTATTTGAATAAATTCAAAATAAAATTAGAATAACTTTTCCAAAAGTATTTTACCAAAATAATTTATTAATTTAAATTATTTCAGTTCTGAGTTATTGATAAGTCAAGAATTGTACTTGTAGAGAACTCTGTAAACTATCATTACTAAAGAACTCTTCAAGGACTTATCGATAGGTCATTTTTAAGCCTATCGAGAAGTCACTTGAGAAGTCAGTAAATTGACTTATCGAGTACTCACTCGAGAAGTCCTAAAATGACTTGTTGAGAAGTCAATTTTGACTTATCGAGAACTCAGTTCTCTATATACTTTTGGTTTTTGTAATTCTGTCTTGTGTTAATTTTACATATTAAGAATGTAAATTAACAACTGAGCAGTTTACTTAGAATTTGAAAAATTTCCAAGTTGAATTGAATAACAAATATGTAGAGATTTCTGAAATATTTATAATTCATATTTCAGTTATTTTCCAATTAAATCAAATTAATTTTGATTTACTGGAGATTTATCTGCTGCAAGACATTAGTTGAGTTCTTGCCTTAGGTGAGGAATTAATCATTCCAATTTCACCTAGCAGTCTAGTGAAAGTTGCTTCACCCAAAAGGTTTAGTAAAAATGTCAGCTAACTGTTTTTTTGTTAGAACAAAAATGAGCTCAATGGTACCATTTGTAACATGTTCTATAATAAAATGGTAACATACATCAATGTGCTTTGTCCTAGAATGATTAACTGGATTAGCTACTGTAGATATAGCACTAGTATCGTCACACATAATAGTAATTTTGTGTAACACTAGGCCATAATCCATTAGCTGATTTCTAATCCAAAGCACTTGAGCACAACAACTTCCTGCAGCTATGTATTCAGCTTCAGCTATAGAAGTTGATACAAATTGTTGTTTCTTGTTATACCAGGATACAAGTCTTTGTCCAAGAAATTGACAGCTTCCACTGGTACTCTTTCTGTCAACCCTGTATCCAGCAAAATCTGCATCTGTGTAACCAACAGCTTTAAAACCAGTTCCCTTAGGATACCATAGTCCCAAGTTTGGAGTTCCCTTTAAATATCTGAAAATCCTCTTTACAGCCATCAAATGTAATTCTTTTGGATTTGCTTGAAATCTTCCCATCAGAATCACTATCAATGTTGAGGTTTTCAAATGCAAGGGCTTCAGCGCCATTATCATCAAGGCATTCCAAGCCTGGATACTTGTCATCATCGAATGTCACACCTGTGCTCTCCATAATATTCTTTTTGATTAATTATATAAACTTTGTAGGTTGTTCTTTCTAGTGAATATCCCAGAAAAATTGCTTCAAAAACCTTTGAGTCAAAATTTCCCATATATTCAGAGTTGTCTTTCAAAAGGTAACACTTGCTTCCAAACACATGAAGATGCTTCACAATAGGCTTTCTTTTAGACATGATTGAGGTGTTCTAGCAGCTGAGAATTCTTGAACAATGCCTTTTCCTTTACAGAATTCACTCAATGTTGCATTTCAGAATTCTATTCCACTGTCACTTCTCAATTTTTTCACACAATTGTAATCTTCAGCCTGTTTTTCTATCTTCTTGATGTACTCAATTATGATATGTGGAGTTTCATCTTCAGAGTGCATAAACTCTACCCAAGTGTATCTTGAGAAATCATCCACCATCACAAGTACATATTTGTTCCTTGAAATTGATAAGACATTTACTGGCCCAAACAAGTCCATATGAATTAGTTGCAAATGAGTACTTATAGAATTCACAGTTTTTGACATGTGACTTGATCTATTCATTTTTCCTCTCTGACAAGCTTCACAAACTTCAACTTGAGCAAACTCCAGTTTAGGCATGTATCTTACCAACTCCTTTTTTACCAAGGTGTTAGTTGCCTTGAAATTCAGGTGAAACAGTTTTTTATGCCATAGTTTGCTTTGTTTTTCTGATGCCTTGGTGTAGAAGCAACAAACACCATCCTTATTTGTTGAGTCAAAATCTGTAACAAAGAAGTTTCCTTTCCTTGCTCCTTTCAGAGCAACTTCACCAGTTTTCTTGCTGATAAAAGTGTATTCTTCTTTGTTGAATAAGACTTCAAAGCCTTTGTATACAAATTGGCTGACACTGAGAAGATTCACTCCAAGACCAGCTACCAGTATTACATCATCAATGACAATATTTTCAGAAACAATCTTTTCATATCCCTTTGTGAAACTTTTTCTGTTGTCTCCAAAGGTCACCAAAGGGCCAGCTTTCACCTCAAACTGTGATAGCAGGACTTTATCACTTGTCATATGTCTGGAACATCCACTGTCTATGATCCAGATGACTTTCTTCACTTTGCCCTGCACACAATGAGTTCTAAGTGTGTTTAGCAACCAAGCAGTGTTGGGTAAATTCTTCTTGTTAACTGATTTAGCAGAAGCAGAATGAGTAGTTTTAGATAAAATAGAGTTCATAGACTGTTGAGCATTTTCCTTTATGTTGTAGATCCAGTTCTTGTTTCTTTAAGGTCTACTCTCAGTTTGTAGCAGCTCTTCATCACTTTCAAATTGCAAGGGATGCAGTCAAAATTGTTACAGAATGAGTAGGGATCATTTACATTTGCTTCATTGTATTTGTAAGCTCCTTCAGTTGGCTTGCTAACTACCTTTTTACAAAGGTGAGTTAGGTCATTCACAGAGCCATATTTTTCACATTTCTTTCTTGGAGCATCTGCAACATAAACAAAATTGTTGCTTTTGTTTATCCCTATTTTTCCATTTCTATTTTTCTTTTTCTTTCTTGCATCTCCAGTTTTGGTTTCTTTAACAGAAGTCTTGGGACTTTGTTTGTTCATAAGCTTCTCTTCAGTATTGGAAGACTGAACTAATTCTTCAGTTTTCTTCTCTTTATCCTCATCAGCAATTTCTTGCTTGATAATCAGTTCTTCTTCACTGAAGTTGACTTCACATGCTTGAATATAGGTGCATTAACCTCTTTCAAAAAGGTTGGAGCATTTTCAGTTTTCTTTGCTTTCCCTTTATCATCTTCTTTTTGTCATTAATGGCATCATAGTCAAGGCCAATAGCAATGTTTGCACATGGGTTATTCTTCTCATGGTACTGTCCGACCGGTTCAGATGCATTCCTGAAATATTTCATCTTTACTTCATTCTTTTCCAGCTTCTCCCTTGGCACTGCTTCAATTTCATTTACACACTTGAGCTTGTTCTTAGATATGCATTTTCTTGTTTTAAAACTTCAAGCTCCACCAACAACAATTTAGTTTCTTGCTTCTCACTTTCAAGCTTCTCATTTATCTTTGTTAATCTGCTAACTTCTTCATTAGCAGCAATTATGCTTGTGTGAATGTGAAACATTTATGTGCTCATCTTTTCAACAGTTTTCTTATATTGATTCACATTTAAATCAATGGTGGTAAGAGTTGGTGCATGTGCTTTTGATGAGGATAATTCACCTTGCTTCAAAGCCATTAGAGCATAATTTCCAACTTCCTCATCTTCATCATTATCTGAATTATCCCAACTCTTTCCCTCTGCAATATAAGTTTTGCTTTGCTGCTTTTTCAAAATAGCTTCATATTTTACTTCCAGTTCAAAATAAGCTTTGTCTTTCTTTGCTTTCTTGGGTTTCCTGAATTCTGTAGCAAAGTGGCCTAGTTCATCACAATTGAAGCACCTTATAATAGATCTGTTAACAGATCCAGTTTTATAACGATTCTTACTATCAGAATTGTACTTCCCTTTTTCTTTCCAGCTGTTGTCTTTGTTGAAAGACTGTCCTTTACTCTTGAAGTATCTTGGCTTCTTTACTCTAATATTAGAGAATTTTCTAGCCAAATAGGCCATTGACTGATCTAGCTCATCCAGTTCTTGAAGAGTGTAGAACTCATCTTTTTTCCAATTCCAGAATGACTTGTTCTTGTGAATCATTTGTTCTTTGCTCACTTGTTGAGGAAACTGAAGTTTGAGATCTTGGTTCGTCATTAGATGTTTGGCTTTCATTTACAATTAAAGCACTTGAGCCATCCACAACATGTCCTTGACCAGATCTCAATAATTGCCTTTGAATCATCTCTAGTTCATATGTTTTGAGAATTTCATATAGAACTTCCAGTGTTATTCTGCTCAAGTCTCTCCCTTCCCTGATTGCTGAGATTTTCTGTTCCAAATGATCAGGGAGAGTAAGTAAGAACTTTAGGTTCACTTCTTCAGCTTCATAGTATTTGTCATGAAGTTGCAAGTCATTTATTAGCTTATTGAATCTTTCAAACACATCAGTAATGCTTTCCTTTGGCTTTGCCATAAAACCCTAATACTGTGAAATCAGTATTCTTCTTTGGTTTAACCTAACTTCATCAGTTCCCTCACAGAGTATCTCAATATTTTCCCATATTTTCTTGGCAGTGTCACAGTTGACAATGTTGTTGTACATCACATTGTCAAGTGACTCAATCAATATTAATTACAAGCTACTATCTAGGGAAACTTTCTCTTTTTCAGGCTCAGTATACTCAGAAGGATCTTTTGGAGCATAATGAGATGGGATAACCACGTCTCCATCTGTAGATTCCTCAACTCTAACCATAGGAATGAAGGGCCCATTCTTGAGGATCTGAATGTAGAGGGGATTGGCCATCCTGATAAACAAGATTTTGAATCTGTTTACTTTCAGATTTTGCTTTAATACCACTTGTTAGGAAATGAATAACACACAGAGGGGGGGGGGGGTGAATGTGTTTTACTATTTTTGGGCTTTTCTTGAATGTTTATGGTTAAACAAAGTAAATTAAATCTTGTAGTAAAATATGTTCATGCAGAAATTAAGCTTGCGGAAAACAAAGAACACAAATCTTCAAAACTCACTTAATTTTATATTAAAATTAAGACTATTTTGCTACAAAAATTTTAGGCACTTTGTTGATAAAGAGCTTAGCTTCTCCTTAATAGTGTTACAAGAAATTTGATCTAAATTGTTACTACTGACTAAAGGATCAGTGTTAACTTTATAATTCAGTTAACTGTTGGTTTACACAGTATACAATAAGACATGCTATTAGCTTTTTTAAACTGTCACTTGTCATTTCTATTTATAGAAAAGTAGATCTTCCATTTCTGGCTTAGCATATCTTTAGCATCCTGTGATAATTTTAATCTTCCTCTGTCAGTTAATCTTTACCATTGATCTTGCACATTCTTCAAGCTGTTTTTTGTAGACTTTTCAATTCAGCTGTTTGGATTGTTTGTTGATTGTTAATCTTGAATAATGAACTAGTCTGTGATTTTGTACTTTGAGAATTTTACTCGAGATCTCCAATTAGGCACATAGAGATCTTGACATCTCGATAAGTATAATGACTTATCGAGATCTCTAATGCTCTAGTGAATTTGACTTATAGAGGTCTCTGAGTTCTCGAATGAAACTTTAGCTTGTCGAGATCTCTCAGCATCATGTCTTCACTTTGTCTTGTCGACTACTTATAGTTCTCTAGTGAATTTTGACTTATCGATATCCCTGAGTTCTCTAGTGGACTTTGACTTATCGATAACTCAAAGTTCTCTAATGACGTAGACTTGTCGATAACTCTGAGTTCTCAAGTGAAGAAATGACCTGTCGATATCTCCAATCTTCATGTCTTTTTGACTTGTCGATATTTCACTGAGTTCTCTAGTAGCTTTCCTGACTTCTCAATAAGTCATTTGAAGTTCTCAAATGACTTCTCTATAACACTAAATCTGTGACTTGTAGTGATCCAGACTTAGAGTATTTTTATCCAAACATATTTATTCAACTCCAAGCTTCTTCAAAATTCTTCTGAGGCATGATCTTTTTGATCTTCTTCCAAATAGAATCCTTAGGCTTGATACTGTTTCAGGAAAAAGGCTCAAGTCTGCTCCTTTGCATTTTTACAGACTTTAAATGTTACAAGCACAAAATATAAATTAAGATAACAATACAACTTACTTAGAGTTGACAAAATATCTTAGTCTTGTTAAAGTACCGGCATGTCTTTTACAACACAAGCTAAATCAAGTGACTTGGTTCAAGAAATCTTGCTCACCACCCAGACACTACAATCAGATGGTGATAGGCTACTAGCTGGGGTAGACCTTGGTGACACCATCAAAACCATTGGGGATTCATCAGTTTTTACTAAAGACCCCATGGATGTTACAAATGCACCTTCATGTGCAAATCAGTCTTCACAGTCTGTTAGGTTTGAGGGTAGTACTCCTGAGGGGGAGCTATCTAAATCCTCTCCAATTCAATTGGAGGTTCCTCGTGTAGGAACAACTCCCCTCAAAATCCTAGCAGAAATTGCATTAGCAGTTGATGCTAGGAGTACAATTGTCAATAACCCTGCTATAGGAGAGGCAAGTTTATCACATTCATGTGACAGTGCTTTGCAAGAAGCACAAGGGTTTGAGACTGGTGCACATGATAGTAACCCAATCAAATCCCCTCCAATTCAATTGGGAGTTCCCACAACTAGTGTGGAACAACAACTAGTCATAAACCCAGAGCAATCTGTGAGTAAAAATGTGAGTTCTGTCACATGTGGTTCTGATCCCTTATAAATTTGATTTATTTTTCATTATAACTATATATATGATCATTAGATTTTATTAATCATTTCCTATATGTAATATTGTAAATTTTAATATAACATTTACTTTAAAAAGTATAACATCGTTAATTAAATACATGTTATGTGTTAACTGATCTATCCTTTTCGTAAAATAGCTATTTTATATGTAAAAATCGATTAGTATTATTATTTTAGTAGTAACTTATTATATATAGATAAAGGTAACTAAATCAGCAAATATTAAAAAAAATATGATTAAAAATGTTATTCTATAACTCTAACGTGACAAATACCTATAAAATGTATGATTACTAATACAAAACTTGTTGGCATTGTGGTATTAAAGTGTGCATAGTATTGGCTAGACTGGCAAATCTGTAGCCCAGGTTCAATTCTCATTAACAACATTTTTTTAAAAAAATACATCAAACATATGGACAAATATATAATTTCAATGAGAATAAAAAGTTTCACTAATATTATGTTAATGTTCTCCTATTATTCTTATCCAAAACTTTGGTCTTTACTGTCAAAACGATCTCAACCGTTGATCTAATATAATTAAAAATAGACGGTTAAGATTAAATCTTATAGAATAAGTATATTCTTAATACAATCATAAATTGCAAATGATTAAATTGTTTTAATACTGTTTAAACACCAATTGTGATACAATGTCCTAATATGATCTTGAATGGAATATGATTACATATTTAAGCAATCATAATATATAAAAATTTCATTGTTCTACTACCATTCAAATACCAAAATATGATACAATAATACAAAAGTCATTAGAATATGATCAAATATTGTAATATATAGAGCAGTAATTCAATTATTTGTTCGTATATTTCTCAATATTGTTGCAATACTATTAAAAAAACTATAAAAAAATAAAAGTACAACAATGTCAGAAATAACGATATATATGTACATTAAAAAAATTTAAAAATAAAATTTAATAACTTAAAAAGTAAAATACGTATATTTTAAAAAACCGTTAATAAGCTAGTTATATATAGAATATAGAAGAGATAGATTTAATAATTTTCTCAGGTTCCGAAAATATTAGTTTGTTGAAATTTACGTGCAGTAACATATTTAATTGTTGGGAGTATAAAATAGCATAAAATTATTAATTTACGAGTATTTAGGATATGGTCCATCTAGTGAGCCAAAAATTATTAATTTACGAGTATTTAGGATATGGTCCATCTAGTGAGCCAACTTCCTTGTACACACCTTTACTATTTGCTCTTCTTAACTCTTGACTAGGGTTTACGGTCTTTGACAAAAATAATTTATTCAGAAAGTTCTTCAATAAAGCGACATGATATGCTAAAATTAAAGACGATGTTAAAATTCGGAAAATTGATTATATATTGTATATTTTTTGTATTTCTGTGTTTAGATAGTAGTTTTTGACATTATCAATTAGGAACTTGTTCATATATTCATAATATACAAGTTATGGGAAATTGTTATATATAATTTTTGATATCAATATACTATCTATCAGTATTTATCAAAACAATATTTATCAAAAAAATCACAGTTTTTGAAGATATCACACTTTGACGGAACGGAAGATGATGTCATCAATATATGAGATTAACATTTGTCATCAGTGTCTAGCTATATCAGTATTTGTCAAGTTTGAAATTAAGAGATTATTAATATTTTCAGAGAAGGATAATATTATTAATATTATATAATAGTAAAATAATAATACTAGTAGTTATTTAATTAGTTGCATGTATTATATAGAACTAGTAATATAAATTCTATATTTTAATGTTGTTGTTTAGAGTATTCTAAATTTGAATTTGTGGTTGAAGAGCCTCGATAAAGAATAATTTCCAATAATATTTTTAACACTTCTAATTCTTTTTGTGAATTTCACAATTTCTTTATATGACACGATGTTTTTTTTAATAAATTATTCTAGATTGGTGATTTGCAAGCCTGAAATTGGTAAATTTCAAAATTCGACTATCTAAATCTTCCAAATACTTTTAAGTAATTTTCATCAAATACTATAATTCAAAAAGTTATAATTAAAATATTTAAAATATAAAATGAAATAAAGAAAATATAATACAGATAAATCTCAATAAATTAATATTTTATAAATTAATAACCTGGATTAATGAATAATTTTTGTAAATCAATTTGAACCCTTTAATATAAATTAATAATTCGCGAAATTTATGAGATAATAATTTATCATGAACTTTTTTGTAGTATCTTTTTGGTGTAATATAAAAAATTACCTAATGTCATTAGTCTAATGAATTCTTTCGGGGGATTGACTTAGGCTCTACATGTCATTCTCCTTCATTTTCTTTCTCATTTTTTATATAATTATTTAGTATTAGTTGATCATTCAATAATTTTGCAACTACTTTACTTTTGTGAAGATAGTAAATAAGAAATTTTTTATAAACATATGTTAAAAAAATAAAAGTGATATATATATTAATAAATTATTAATAAAATAATAAAATATTAATTTATTGATTATTTAATAATTGCATATTTAATTTCCGGCAGAATAAAATAGCATATGTAATATAGGGCCCATATAGTGAGGCAACTTCCTTGTACACAGCTTTACTATTTCTCGCTCTTCTAAGTCTTGACTAGGGTTTATGGTCCTTTGAGAAAAAGAAAAATTAGGGTTTATGGTGGGTCAAGGTTTGAATCCCTCCCTTACTCTTTGATAAATATAATATATTAGAAAAAAGTAATCAGTACAATTTGAAATCCAGCATGAAACCATAGTCGTATATATATAAACCCTTAATTAATAACCCATCATCTGCATAAAAATAAATCCCGGGGGTGGGGGGCATAATTATTCCATTAGAAATGGAGGCAGCGACAGTAGGGGTGTCTAATTCTAATCAAGGTGGAGGAGCAACAGTAAGTTACATGAATCAGAAACAACAACCACAACCAATTCAATTGGGTACTGTGCCCCACCTTTTTGCCGGAGGTGTAGCCGGTGCTTTCAGTAAAACCTGTACTGCCCCTTTTGCCCGTCTCACCATTCTCTTTCAGGTATCACCCATCACCCAATTTCTTATTTTTTTTTTCCATTTTTCTTTGCCTTTTTTGTTTCCCCAAAATACGAAAACTGCCTCAATATTCTCTTCTTTTTTTGCCAAATTTAGAGCAGATTTCATTAAAGAGATTCAGTGGACAAACATCATGCAACCAGGTTGTAAAACAAATAAACGACCTAAATAATTAGTCGCTTTATTTTTGGATTTCTTGAATTCAAATATTCTAAATATTAAAAATTAAGATAATGGTTTCCGAGCAATTAAGTCTGCATCTCCCACAGTAGCTTACCCTCAATATTGTAGTTGATAATATTTTGATAAAGTTCAAGTTTGAAATTGCTATAATTGGATGTGTAAGATATTATTTGAATGTGTTGGTTAGTTGCAAGGTATGCACTCTGATGCTGCTATGTTGAGTAAACCTTGTATATGGCGTGAAGGTCTTCGAATTGTTAATGAAGAAGGATTTAGAGCCTTTTGGAAAGGAAATCTTGTTACTATTATTCACCGCCTTCCTTACACTGCTGTCAACTTCTACTCGTATGACCGCTACAAAAATGTCAGTTTTACATGCTACGTTTCTCTTTATTCGGTTATATTGTTTCTGTCTGATGCATAAGGTTTACTGTCATTGCTTCACTTCATTTGTTCCTGTAGCTGTTAAGATCATTTACTGGCTTGGATAGTCACCCGGGAAATGTTGCCTCAGATATTTTTGTTCATTTTATTGGAGGTGGACTAGCGGGGATAACTGCTGCTTCTGCTACGTACCCACTGGATCTTGTTAGGACTCGTCTGGCAGCTCAGGTGAATAAGAATAATGCATGTGGCATCATCGTTTAGTGGTTACAAACTATTTCTTTTTAGTAAATTTCAATCACAGAAATTTAAATGCACACCCACCCTGCCCCCACTTGAATTGGGACCTTCGACCTTTTATTACAAAGATTAAACGGGTTAAACAATTGCACTGTTCACGTTCGATGTGTTTGTTAATATTCTTTGGTGAAATACACAGTAGTATGTGGGGATTGGTATGCCTTATTTTCTAATCGAGTTAATAGAAAAACACCCGTGATTGGGATAACTATAATAATTCAGTGTTTGTTGCTAACTATAGTAGTTCATTACTATTTCATGATAATTTGTAAACCAGGGGAGTGTTTTCTTACTATATTTGCTTATCTTTTGTAATCCTTTAACTTTTGTCTTGACTTTCTTTGCTTAAATTATACAGAAAAATTTAGTATATTATCAGGGTATGGGGCACACGCTTCGTACAATATGCAGAGATGAGGGATTCTTTGGTCTCTATAAAGGGATGGGAGCTACGCTGCTGGTATGTCTTCTTTGTATGCTTGTTCTTTATCTTTGTTGTCATGTCCTGTTATTACGTTTGATCTAAAATAAATTGTTGCTTGATTCAGGGAGTAGGACCTAGTATAGCAATAAGCTTTACGGTTTATGAGATGCTGAGATCATACTGCCACACTAAAAGGTGAATTTTTCGGAGTGATTAAATCATGTATGTCCTTTGTGACAAGTGATTGTGTTTCTAAACTTATGAATTTTGTGTATTAGGCCAAACGATTCTACTGAAATGGTAAGCCTTGCTTGTGGTAGCCTCTCGGGCATGGCCTCTTCAACAGGTATCTTAATATGATAAACTGTTATAAGTCCTCTCTGTTCTTTGTTTTATTTTTCGTATGAAAGTAAGTCTAATCTCCTTACCAGTACACTCTATTTATGTTCTTGATATTGTTCAGTATTGATCTTTGTAGTTGGTACTTGATTTTTTGTGATGCTGCTATGTTTTTGCACTTTGCAGCAACATTTCCTCTGGATCTTGTTAGGAGAAGAATGCAACTGGAAGGAGCTGCAGGGCGAGCCCGCATTTACAATGGTGGAATTTGTGCCACATTTAGACATATAATACGTAGTGAAGGTTTTCGGGGTCTTTATAGGGGAATCTTAGCCGAGTACTACAAAGTTGTACCAGGGGTGGGAATTGTTTTTATGACATACGAGACTTTGAAGAAGCTTCTATCGGATCAATCATTCTGAAATTAAATTGCAATAGCATCTGATGTATTCCCCATGAAGTTGAGACCATCAGTAGTAAACGTATCTGATGCTTTAGGCTTGCCTTTGATAAGGGTTTTTTTTAGGATCAGTTTTATTTGTATGAGGTTTAGGTAAAATGTTTTTTAGAGTGGAATTTCTTCCAGTTTCTGCAGTGAAACATGATTCAGTAGAACATATTTTGAATGTAAAGGCTATTCAATGCTGTTAACTTACGTGGAATGTATACTCTTTTTTAGGGACTCTGGTTGTAGAGAACATATTTATTTATCAGTTACTGATCTCATGTCTGTGCAAGTATATTTCCGACAGTGTAGTTAGATTCTCTGTATTACCATTTTGCAATTATAGGATTATGAATAACTATAATTGTAATACACATCTTTTGATCTGAAAGCATCAATGTTTCTGTAATTGAATAATTGTTTGAATGTAGTACAGTTATCTGTATTTTCCTGGAAGGGTATTTAAAATTAGAGAAAAATGGTAGTCGAAATCTTGAATAAAGAGGCCGAGATGTACATAGGCAGGTTTCCGTTAAATTTTGAAGAGGGAGAAAATCTTGAGTTAACAAATAAAATAACACAAATTAAGCTTTATGTATCTCCAACAGAAAAGCAAAAATTAACTTAGTTTTCCCTAAAACCATCTCCAAACTAATTCTAAAAATACACTTTTACACCATTTTGATATAAAAAGTCTCTCCAACCCAACTTCAAAAATCACACAAAAATAAATGACACCAAAAGTTACACCAAATTTGGGGTAATACCAAAAATTGTAGAGTTTTTCAAAATTACAATACTACCCCTCTATTCTTTCACAAAAATAAATCATTTTTTTTGTACCCAAATACTTTTATACTCTTTTTTTATCTTTCTTTTATTTAAAATGTTTTGCTTTATAACTTGTTAGTTTAATAAAATTTGAACTTTGTGTGACATTTTAAATTTTATTACATTTATTGAAATGATAAAATTTATATAATTTAGATACATACATACATGCTTTTAAATAACAAATTCATGAATATTTAGAAATGAGATAAAATCTAATAAAATTAAAAGTGAACAAGTGCTCCATGGAGGTTCAGTTCTGGTCATGTACAGGAAGATCGTGAAAGATAAGATACTCGTTTCCGTAGGAAGATATCGTCAAATCAAGAATAAAGAAGCCCATTTTATACTAAGAAATGTTTTAATCGATCATTTATGGGAGGAATATAGAAATTCAAATAATTAATCACTAGTGTAATTTGAGTATGTATTAACAATAAACGTTTTTTTATAAGTCTTTGTAAATATTGTAAGTTGATTAATTATTTACCGGTAGATAATTAGTATAAGTATATTACAAAGAAAAAGAATATATTTCTAGGATGAGAATTATTCCTTTTGATATAAATTTTAGTGTAAATGAATTAGAGATGGTATAAATTTTATACCAATTTTTACACAAAGGGCGTAAGGCTTGGAGATGCTGTAACTGACAATTGCTGTTGTCTAGAGATTGTTCGAGGAACACAAAATTAGACAAGAGGGATTTTATAAATGGTGTAATTGGTGGGATATATTTTGGAGCAAGCAAAGTGAATATTTACTCCTAAAGATGCTGCTGTTTCATAGCCAATGAATGAGAATGAAAATTGAAGATGGGATTATTACTTATCTTAATTTGAAAATATCTCCTTTTGAGCTAAGGATATTTATTTATGTAGTTTAAAATAAAGTAATAGAATATGTGAGTCTAAAAGCATACGGAGATGACCAATAACATCATGATGCAGTTGGGTTAGATCCCGAAATTTTGGACACGATACGACTTACACGCACGAAACGACATGAAAATTTAGTGTTTGTGTTTGCATTTTTAGTACACGACACGAAAGTACACGAACACGAAAGTACACGATCGAGATTTAGTGTCGGTTTTGTGTTTAACCTTCGAGTACACGACACGACACGAATTATACGATATAAATAAATATTTTAATTAAATTGTAATATTTTTTTATAAATATTTGTAGAATTATAATAAATGTATGCATATTTATTTTTAATATATTATTTGATTTCATTATATTGTATAGAATTGAGATCTAAATATATATATTTCACCTATTTTATAATTTTTTACCTTAAAAACTTATATTCTAATTTACATTAATATTAAATTTAATATATATTAATATTCAATTAACACGACATGCACGACACGAAATGACACGAAACGAAAGTACACGAACACGAATGTACACGAATGCTAAACATGTCGGTTTTGTGTTTGGCATTCGAGTACACGAAACACGAAAATACACGACACGAAAGTACATGACACGAACGAATTGCCAGGTCTAAGTGGGTTACCTAACTATTTTGCATACTTGTTATTAAAGTATATTATTTCGGATGCCCTTACAAGTCTATTTATAACATTTAAATGGACCACTTAAGTGGGTTTTCTAATATGTGGGCCTAAGCCCAACATTCAGTCTCCCCTTTAGTCTAAAAAGATCTTTTAGATCTTTTAATTATGGGCTTTACATGGGAGATAAAGTGTATATAAAAAAGAATAAAAAATAAATCTTATGCGCATATTTTAACAAGTTTATTTTCCTTTTTTTTTTGCTTTCTTCGGACGTGATAGAGAGAGGAAGAGTCACCCTTTGCTCATTGGGTGACTGTTTGGCATCCCTTCTTGGAATCTAAGCAGTTGTGTCTTGAAAAGTTGAGACCCTGTACTTCTTTATGTGTATAACTCCCATATTTTCTTTCTTTTTTCTTTTTTCTTTTTTCTTTCCTCGGACTTTCATAGTTCCTTGCATCTTCTTCTGGTTTAGGTACATTTCTGGTGCTTCTGTTTTCTTGTTTTAATCTTCTGGTTCTTCTATTCAGTTTGTTCGTGGATCATGGGTTCTTCTAGTGAATATCTTGCCGATACTGTGAGTGATAGTAGTCGGGAGAGTGTGGATGAGTTTGGAGATGCAGTCTCTTTTAGAACTCTTGTTTGACGTTGTAGTCCTCGCCGGAGTGTTGGTCATTGTAAGAGTGGCTCTTCTCCACCCAACGAGGAAGGGTTGTCTGTTAATAAGGTTGCTTTGAACACTGGTTCTTCTTTGCTTACCCCTTCTGTGTGTGAGGTGTCTGACCCCGTCGTGGCGTCAAGTTTGAGTCCAATAAATCTTTTAATCATCCTAGCTTGTACTCAAAGACTCCTTTAGACTTCGATAGGTTAGCGAAGCTTTGTATTTTTTCTGATGGTTATGTTGTTTTCTCCCCTTCGCCCCGTGAGCGTATGCGGACCCTTTCGGATTCTGGTCGTCATGCTATTCCTAATGTGTACTTTGAGTTCAGTTTCAAACTTCCTCTGCATCCTTTTTATTTATTTTTTTGTGTTTGAGGCTCTTGGTTGTGGATTTGGTCAACTGGTTCCCAATACTGTTCTTTAAATTAACGAGGTTATAGCCCGATGTCATGAACTAGGGTATTTCCCCATTCTTGATTTGTTGTTTTCCATTTTTCGTGTGAAAAGTACTGGGGTTCAGCTTTATTTTGATAAGAAAGAGGGTTGTAGGAAGGTTGTTGAGGCCCATGGGTCCAATTCTGGGTGGCATGATAAATGGGCTTGGTACGAGGGGCCTGAGTTGAGTCGTATAGTGAAAGAGATATGTCCTAAGTCCAATCATGTATGAGGATTTAGGAATAACTTTTATATAATCGGTTTTGATTTCATTGATATTAATAAAAGACTTGTTTTATTTTTATTGCAGGCTCTATCTATTTAAGTGTTTAAATAAGATATACCACAGTTTAAAGTAAATCTTTTTATGGATTGTGATGAGATCATAATAATGAGACCTAAAAGATGATAACTCTAAACTTAAATAGTTCCTGGTCGTAAAATTACTAACTGGCAATTAATAATCCGCAAAGATCGGTACATACTATGCTTGCTTCATTATGAAGGATGTCTGTTCTCATAGACATTTGTGTGGTGACACTATAGCTAGTATGTAGGTGCTTATTATAGAATAAGTTCACTGAACATGACTCACACAGCTGAACAACTGATGGAGTTCACTCACGTGTCAGCAGTTGTTCACATAGTGATAGTTGTACAAGTATCCTTAGACTTGAGGTCATCATAGTCATCTTGTGTACACTGAACTATGCTTTGGTTTAGTTCTTAGTCTCAAGGGACAATTATAAGGGCTCTACTGGGTATAGGAATTTGTACACGAAGATAGTGTATGATCAATAAAGGATCTACCCCTTCCAGTGAAGGAAGAGAATGTTCAATGCTGATCCACTTATGCTAGTTCAGGAATCTCTGGCCAGAGTGAATGAAATTAGAAAGGAGTTTCTAATTTACATTAAATAGAACTAAGCAAAGTGAATGGGAAAGCAAGTGATTAAATAAGATAGGCTTGACACAAGTTCCATGCCTTATATTTAATCGTGACATTGCAGGGTATAAGGAATTAATTGTACGGTAACTATTCACTGAATAGGTTCTTGGTATTCTAAGCAGTGAATTCGTATTATCCGGATAGTCGCGATATGCTGAGAAGTATCCCTCACGATATAGAATAAATATGATTAATTAATTAATCATATTTAATGAATTAGAGAATTTATATAAATAATGATAAAATAGTTTTATTATTATTTATTTCTACTACCGGCTTAATATTGAACCTACAGGGTCACATCATAAAAGAGAATGATTTAATGATGGAGGAATTAATTAATAATGTATGATAATTATTTATTTATGAAATAAATAATTAATTGACAAATTTAATAATTGATTAAATGAGATTTAATTGATTATAAATTAATTAAGAAAAGTTCTTAATATTATTAATTAAGAATTTATTTTTGGAAATTAAATCAAGAGAGAGAATTATTTTTAAAGTATTTAGAAAAAGGATTAATAATTAAAAGGTGTTTTAATTATTAGTAAGAATAATAAAGGGTTAATAATAATAATATTTTATGGGGAAAAATTTCAGCTGAAAATTTTGCCTATAAATATACTATTATAAACCCTATTTTTGCCTCAACCTAAAAATTTTACAAAACCCTAATTCTCTCCACCTCCTCCTCCTCCATTACATCGATTTCTTGGTGGATACCGCTGTAGTGCTTCACACTTGAGGAACAGCTACTAAGGATTTCCGCTCGTGGTTCTTGGATCGCTTTTAAAGGTTAGAAACGATCCCTCGATTTAAATCATGATATGTATGCGTATTATATGGATTTTATATCAATAAAAATGTTTTACCATGCTTCCATGATAGATAAAATTCTAATATAGTATCAGAGCATAGGTTGTATGCATATAGATCTCTGATAAAAATTTCAGAATTTTATGTGCTTGTATGAATTAATTATAATTTTTACAAGTTATATCATGGATTAATTATGACTGATTAGAAATTATTTCTCAGAATTATTTTGACTGTAGATCTGGGTTCTACAAGTGTTGTAGATCGTCTGGGTATTTTTTCATAATTTTATGATGTATGGATTAATTGTTATGAATTTTTGAAGTTGTTTCAATTAAATTCGTAATTAAATATATATATATATAATCTGTAAAGTATATATATATGTTTATGCTGCTTTGTTTTTAAAAGAGCACTGTTATGGTGGCACTGAAAAAGGAACGGCACGGTGTTCGAAGAAAGGCGGCGGCGGTGACTGCTCAGAACAGGGGGGACCGCGCGTCTGGCGCACGCGTGTGGGGCACACGCACTCGTGTGTCACGCGTGGCGCGTGTCAGACACGTGCGGGTCAACGGTCAGCCATGTGTTGACGTCATCAGATGATGTCAGCTTAGGGTTTAGGGCGCGTGTGCGCGTGGGGGCGTGTGGGCGACAGTCTGACACGCGCCTGACAGCGCGTGTGCGCGTGGCGGTGCGTGGGTTTTCTTCTCGGGGCGCGTGTGGACGTGTGCTTTGTCAGAATGAGGCATTTTTGGTGCCGTTGTATTCGTCTTTTCGAGACGCATCTAATGGTATATTATATGATATTTTCTGAAATTGTTTCGAACTGTTTATAGCTAACAGTAGTATTTTAAAGCTGTTTTTGACTATTTTAATTGCTTTTAAATGCCTCATGTGATACATAGAGATGTATAATGCTTAGACCAATATGCTACATGATGTAACATGCCTACCTTTACGTTTATTCATGCTTATGTATGTGATATATGCTTAGTTTATCATGCGATGATAGATTTAGGTGAACTTAATTAACATAAGGCGTTTGTTAGACAATCTAGTATAGTGAAATTGTTTCATGACCTTAATATAAATATTATGAATACGATCATGAGATTCTTGTGTTTATGAAACACGTAATTGAATATGAATTTTCAATATTGAGAGAAAGGATGATTCTGTCAACAACAGATTTCTATCTATAAGAAAGGGTTATTAAGTGACGCCTCTTGACGATGCTCCACCCGATCTGGAAATCATCTGATTATCGATTATTGATTTGAAATATTTAATTTTAAAAGGAAGAATCTCTTTATAATATGAGTATGATTGTAACGTAATATAATCCCTCTAAAATTAAATAATATCAAGTAGTAATTGGCCAATGACACAACGGGCTTGTGTCGGTCATAGCCTTCCAACATGATAGAAAGTGGTTCTTATTTTTAAATCATTGTCATTTCGTGCTACAGCCGAGGGCTTTGATTTCGAAATAAGAAATACTTGTCTATTACATGGAGATGTGTACATTGAATTAGAATCTAAAGGTCGTTACGTGCTACAGCCGTGGGCCGTTGGAGACTGATTCAATTGTACGAAATATTGGGTTAGACTTGACTTAGAATATTGAGTTTGTCGTGCCACAGCCGTGACTCAATTATTCAAGAGGCTAAAGTTATATTAGGGAGTAACATAAGATGTAATTGACAAGAGTTGTCTGCCTATCGAACATCACATGACGTTTCGTGCTACAACCGAGGTTGTCTGATGGAATGTAGGATCCCTATTCCCACTAGCATTATGAATGCTTAATTTTCACTTAGGGGTTAAATAAATTAGATAAACTAGTGGGAGACACTTATGAATAAAGACCCGATTCATATAGTGTTTTGAAATGAAATTGAATATTTGCTAAGTGTTGTTATGTGTTTATCATTTACAGATTTACTATATTCGTCATGTCTTCTGCACTATCACTCTGGAGCATACTAGATGCTCACAAGTTGACTGGTCCTAATATAGCTGTTTGCTTTCACTGTAACAAGTTGGGGCACTGGAAGAGGAACTGCAAGGTTTACCTTGCGGAATTAAAGAAGAAGAAGGGTAGTGAGACTACCGCTTCTGATTCAGGCATGTTCATGATCGAAGTTATATGTCACTAGGTCAAATTTCTACTTGGGTATTAGATACCGCCTGTGGTTCTCATATTTGCAATTTGTTGCAAGGACTAAAGGGAAGTAGGACTCTTGAAAAAGATGAGGTGATTCTACGTATGGGAAATGGAGCAAGGGTTGCGGCCATATCTGTAGGATCATTTAGTTTATATATGCCTACGGGCAAGACTATTATTCTGAATAATTGTTATTACGTTCCCTCTATTGTGAGTAATATTGTTTCTATTCCTATGTTGGATTTGGATGGTTTTTCATTTATTATTAAGAATAATGAATGTTCTATTCTTAGAGATAATGTTCTTTATGGACGTGGTATTTTAAATAATGGTCTGTATGTATGTGACATAGGGCATGATTTACTTCAGATTGAACAAACTAATAAAAGAAAATGAGATGATGAAAATCTGACCTATTTATGGCACTGTAGGCTAGGTCATATTAGTGAAAATAGACTGCGGACATTGCATAAGGAAGGGTTACTTGACCCCTTTGATTTTGAATCATATCCTACATGCGAGTCTTGTCTATTGGGTAAAATGACCAAATCTCCATTTAGTGGACATGGAGAGAGGGCTGCAGATTTGCTAGGATTGGTACACACAGATGTATGTGGACCAATGTCTACGCAAGCCATGGGTGGATTTTCATACTTCATTACTTTCATAGATGATAAATCTAGATTCGGATATGTGTATTTGATGAAACACAAGTCTGAAGTCTTTGAAAAGTTCAAAGAATATAAACATGAAGTGGAGAAACAAACCAAACATAGTATTTTAACTCTTCGATCAGATTGAGGTGGTGAATACTTGAATGGAGAGTTTCTAGATTATCTCAAAGAAAATGGTATAGTCTCCCAGTTGACTCCTCCATATACTCCACAGTTGAATGGGGTATCTGAAAGGAGAAATCGAACTTTGTTAGACATGGTTCGGTCCATGTTGAGCTATGCGAATCTTCCAGTATTCCTATGGGGTTATGCATTGGAAACCTCAGCATATTTATCGAATAAGGTTCCTTCCAAATCTGTTCCTCAAACTCCATATGAGATATGAAAAGAAAGGAAACCGAGTCTTAAACACGTTAAGATTTGGGGATGTCCAGCTTATGTCAAGAAAGTTGACCCAGATAAGCTGGAATCTCGATCCGTAAAATATAATTTTGTGGGATATCCTAAAGAGACTTTGGGGTATTACTTTTACACCGATCATCGGGTGTTTGTCTCCAGACATGCTACCTTCTTGGAAAAGCAGTTTATCCTTGAAGGAAACAGTGGGAGCAAAATTGAACTTGATGAAGTTCAAGAAGCACAAACTACTACGGATCAAGTGGAAAAACCTGTTCAGACTGAATAACCTTCTGTGGAACAGCCCATTCGTAGGACAGAGAGAGTGTCTCGCCAACCTGAGAGGTATTATGGCCTTGTCATTGAGAATGGAAATGATTTGTCAATCATTGATGATGACGACCCTGTGACCTACAATGAGGCTATGAGTAGTGTTGACTCAGAGAAATGGCATAGTGACATGAAATCCGAAATGGAATCTATGTATACCAACCAAGTATGGACTCTGGTTGAGGCGCCTGAAGGTGTTAAGCCTATTGGGTGCAAGTGGGTATACAAAAGAAAGATTGGAGCAGATGGCCAGGTGGAGACCTATAAGGCCAGGCTCGTGGCAAAAGGATTCAAATAAAGGCAAGGGATTGACTTTGATGAAACTTTTTATCCTGTAGCCCTGTTAAAATCAATTCGGATTTTGCTTGCGATTGCTGCTTACTACGACTATGAAATCTGGCAAATGGACGTGAAAACGGCCTTCCTCAATGGGGAACTTGAGGAGGAAGTGTATATGACACAGCCAGAGGGTTTTCTTTCCAAGGGAAATGAACACCTAGTGTGTAAGCTGCTGCGAACCATATATGGTTTAAGGCAAGCTTCTCGTAGATGGAACATCCGTTTTGATGAGACAATCAAAGAGTTTGGTTTTATCAAAAACATAGATGAACCATGTGTCTACAAGAAGGTTAGTGGGAGCGCGGTAACATTTCTTGTATTGTATGTAGATGACATACTTCTTATAGAAAATGATATACCGATGTTGCAATCAGTCAAAGTATGGCTATCAAAGAACTTCACCCTGAAGGACTTGGGAGAAGCATCCCACATTCTCGGTATGAAGATCTATAGAGATAGATCTCGAAGAATGATAGGTCTTACCCAGGGTACATACATCCAGAAAGTGCTTAAAAGGTTTAGCATGGAAAACTCCAGAAAGGTCTCATACCGATGAGCCATGGAGTGTCCCTTTCCGAAAAAATGTCTCCTAAGACACCTGAGAAAAGAGAGCGTATTAGTAAGATTCCTTATGCTTCAGCAATAGGATCTATCATGTACGCGATGTTGTGTACAAGGCCTGATGTTGCTTATTCAATTAGTGTGATGAGCAGATATCAGTCCAATCCAGGTGAAGACCACTGAAAAGCAGTGAAAAACATCCTTAAGTACTTGCGAAGGACTCAGGACATTTTTCTTGTTTTTGGTGGTGAATCTGAGTTGAAAATAGAGGGTTATACTGACTCTAGTTTTCAATCAGAAAGTGATAGCAAATCCATGTCAAGGTACGTGTTTACTCTGAATGGTGGTGTAATTAGTTGGAAGAGTTCCAAACAGTCTACAATGGCTGACTCCACAGTGGAAGCAGAATATATAGCTGCAAGTGAGGCTACAAAAGAAGCCGTTTGGATGAGGAAATTTGTTTCTGAGTTGGGAGTTGTTCCTAGCGTTGAAGAGCCTATTGTGTTGTATTGTGATAACAACGCAGCAATAGCACAAGCCAAGAAACCTAGGTCTCATAAAAATTCCAAACATGTCATGTGGCGCTTTCATCTGATTAGGGAGATTGTTGAAAGAGGAGATGTCAACGTCGAGAGAGTTGACACACATAACAACGTAGCAGACCCACTCACAAAGCCACTTTCTCAAAGTCAATTTGATCGGCATAAAGACAAGATGGGTATTAGATACTAGAGTGATTGGCTTTAGTACAAGTGGGAGATTGAAAGAGATATGTCCTAAGTCCAATCATGTATGAGGATTTAGGAATAACTTTTATGTAATCTGTTTTGGTTTCATTGATATTAATAAAAGACTTGTTTTGTTTTTATTGCGGGCTCTATCTATTTAAGTGTTTAAATAAGATATACCACAATTTAGAGTAAAGCTTTTTATGGATTGTGATGAGATCATAATAATGATACCTAAAAGATGATAACTCTAAACTTAAATAGTTCATGGTCGTAGGATTACTAACTGGTAATTAATAATCCGCAAAGATCGGTACATACTATGCTTGCTTCATTATGAAGGATGTCTGTTCTCATAGACATTTGTATGGTGACACTATAGCTAGTATGTAGGTGCTTATTATAGAATAAGTTCACTGAACATGACTCACACAGCTGAACAACTGATGGAGTTCACTCACGTGTCAGCAGTTGTTCATATAGTGATAGTTGTACAAGTATCCTTAGACTTGAGGTCATCATAGTCATCTTGTGTAAACTGAACTATGCTTTGGTTTAGTTCTTAGTCTCCAGGGACAATTATAAGGGCTCTACTGGGTATAGGAATTTGTACACGAAGATAGTGTATGATCAATAAAGGATCTACCCCTTCCAGTGAAGGAAGAGAATGTTCAATGCTGATCCACTTATGCTAGTTCAGGAATCTCTGGCCAGAGTGAATGAAATTAGAAAGGAGTTTCTAATTTACATTAAATAGAACTAAGCATAGTGAATGGGAAAGCAAGTGATTAAATAAGATAGGTTTGACACAAGTTCCATGCCTTATATTTAATCGTGACATTGCAGGGTAAAAGGAATTAATTGTACGGTAACTATTCACTGAATATGTTCTTGATATTCTAAGCAGTGAATTCGTATTATCCGGATAGTCGCGATATGCTGAGAAGTATCTCTCACGATGTAGAATAAATATGATTAATTAATTAATCATATTTAATAAATTAGAGAATTTATATAAATAATGATAAAATAGTTTTATTATTATTTATTTCTACTACCGGCTTAATATTGAACCTACAGGGTCACACCATAAAAGAGAATGATTTAATGGTGGAGGAATTAATTAATAATGGCTGGTGATTATTTATTTATGAAATAAATAATTAATTGGCAAATTTAATAATTGATTAAATGAGATTTAATTGATTATAAATTAATTAAGAAAAGTTCTTAATATTATTAATTAAGAATTTAATTTCTGGAAATTAAATCAAGAGAGAGAATTATTCTAAAGTGTTTAGAAAAATGATTAATAATTAAAATGTGTTTTAATTATTAGTGAGAATAATAAAGGGTTAATAATAATAATATTTTATGGGAAAACTTTTCAGCTGAAAATTTTGCCTATAAATATACTATTAAAACCCTATTTTTGCCTCAACATAAAAATTTTACAAAACCCTAATTCTCTCCACCTCCTCCTCCATTACATCGATTTCTTGGTGGATACCGGTGTAGTGCTTCACACTTGAGGAGCAGCTGCTAAGGATCTCTGCTCGTGGTTCTTGGATCGCTTTTAAAGGTTAGAAATGATCCCTCGATTTAAATCATGATCTGTATGCGTATTTGTTATTCCTAGAAGACTAACAATGAGATTTACAGAAGGGGGGTTGAATGTAAATCTCAAAACTTTTTCAAGTTTTGAGCAGTTTATAAAGTTGTGTGTTCAAGAAGAACAAGTGTGTGAATTGCTTTAAGCTAATACAGACAGATATATATTCAAGCACAAATGTAAAGAACACAACAGACTTTAAAAACTTTTCTGGTGGATTTGTTGTTCCACCAGAGATGGTATATTAGAAAATCTGTGTTCAACAATGTTGATCACAGCTGCATCCTAGTACAAACTAGATGAATTTTCTCTCAAGATATTTCTTAACAGCTCTGGAAAAATCTATCTAATTACTAGCTTCTTCTTGGTTCATATATATTACCAAGTGTACAAGTGAAAAACAATATAAAATTACAATAGTAAAATAAGTTCTTCACTTGCTTCTTTTCCTGTTCACTCAAGTACTTTGTTGACTATTGCAACTTTGTACAAAAGAAGAACGGCTGCTTTTTCTGTTGATCCTGAAATTCGGCTACCACATCTCAGTTTTCTCTGTCAACCCACGTGCCTCTGCTTGTAGGTACAACTACCACTTATCAACGGCTGATTAGCAGAACATCCGTTGAAGCTTTCATCCGTTGATGACTTCATCCGTTGAAGGATGTTATCCGTTGAAGCTTTCATCCGTTGATGCTCTCATCCGTTGAAGGATGTTATCCGTTGAAGCTTTAGAGACATCCGTTGAAGCTTAGCTTCTCATCCGTTGAAGGTCTTTTAAGTCATCCGTTGATACCACTTCATTTATACAAAATTACAAGGCATGAAATATTTACAATTGGCCTTCCTATCTGCATATCATCTAGTAGTCAACATGACTCATAGTTTCTCTCAACTTCTAAGAATTACAATTTTAAATACAGAGACTGAAATATGCTACAATACTAGACTTATTTCTAAGTAAAGCTACACCATCAACGGATAGCCAAAGTGGTCTTATCCGTTGAGGCTACAGACACTAAATTTCTACTTAAGTGTTTTGTTAAACATATCATCAAACTAATGCACATATATTCCTAACAATCTCCCCCTATTTATGTCTATAAGAACTGTAGGCATAAATTCAGAGTTAACTTGATGATAACAAAACACTTAACAAATATTTGAATTGAAACTAAGTAGAAATATAAAAAGTGCTGCAAAAGTGTATGTACTAGGAGGTAATTGAAGATTTACAGTATTTCCAAGGGTGCTCCTCTAGCCTGAGCAAAACATCATTTTCTTCTTTGTTCCCTGGTTTTCTTTCCTAGCCCTTTGTCATTTCCCTCAATTTGGAGTTGGAGTTTTCTGAAGAATTCAGCTTCATCTTCATCACTGATATCCAACTTAGATTGCATTTCCTTGAGAGTTTCATTGCTGGCAATCTTGAGTTGGTCTTCAAGTCTGAAAAATCTTCTGACTCCTTTGTCATCTCTAAATTCCATCAACCAATGAGGTGATTTGTGAATTTTAGTTCCCCTTTCTTGTATGAGTAAGGTTCTGGGCAAAGCATTTGGTTCCCTCCAAGTCTTCCTTATGTTGGCAATCTTGTTGAGAATTTCAGTCTTGGCTGTTCTGGTAAAGCCAGAATCCTTTTTGATGGCTGAAAAGACTCTGATCAAGGTAGAGTAGCCTTCATTTAGAATCCTGTGGAGAGGCCATGTTCTTTCCCCAGCTCCTTTATATCTGAACACTAATCTTTCTGGTAACTGTCTGTAGGCAGCTATTCCCCTTACATCCTCCAGCTCATCCAGATAGAGTTCAATGTCTGAAATTTCTTTTATGTCACAGATGTGAACATAATCATCTTTAGAAATGGGTGACTTAGGTTTAGGTTTTTGTTTTTGAGTGAATTTCTTAGAGGTTGTGGGAGGTGTAGATTTTGGTTTTCTTTTCTGTTTCTTTGGTGGTGGAAGAGTGGTTAGAAAGGTAGGCAATGTGATGTTGTCCCAATCAATAGGTTCCTCTTTTGGAATGATTGGTTCACCATGGATATTTATAGAGGGATCAGTAACAAAAGGTTCAGGTATGGAAGGTAGTGGTTTAGATGTAGATTTGGTATCTTCAGGGTTATCTTCACTCCTTCTGTGTGCCTTGGCCTTTCTTCTGTTTCCCTTCTGCCATTCCTCTCTTTCCTCCATATTTTCACCAAATATGCTCCCAAGAACCTCATCTAAGTTAGCAATCTTTTCTTCACCCCTGACTTCAATTCCTTTCATTTCTTCAACTTGGCTTGACTTTAGCTGTTTTTCAAGCTTTGCTTGTGCTCTTTTGTCAGCCTTTAATTGCTTGGCTTCTTCTTTCTTAGCTATTGAGAATTTGGGATGTCCTTGCATCACACATATGCTCTTTCCCTC